>NW_025407936.1:668289-777229 GCF_008403515.1 Naegleria fowleri
TTGTTGTTGTTGTTGTATTTTTTTTGTTGGTGTTTGACTTCCGAGACTTCCTTTGCTTTCCTTCAGAGAGGTACCTCTGTCAAGCCAACGAATGGCACTTGAACAAACAATAAGAGGTAAAGAAGAGGATGATGTATCGTTGTTGTCTTGAGGTGAAACTCGTTTCATTAGAAGGTGTATGTAAAACAATGAAATGACACTCATCATAAATATCTCAAGAAGCTGACAATAGACAGTTAATGGTTGATTTGGAAAAGGCTAAAAACTAACCCTCATCAGAAGAAGAGGTCTACGACTAGTTAAAGGCTTAAGTCTCGTTCGTTATATGAATTAACAAGACAGATCACTCTGGGATGAGCCGAATAGTTATGAATCTTTGAGCTTTTCTACTGATGTATTGTTTTTTTGCAGTTTCCATTTTATAAGGTTCATACCGCAGAGTGGCATTTTCGTTGTTTGGGAAAAACAACACTATTTGGAAGTATCCAAGAATTTCTTCTTTCTCTTCCTTAGCCATGACTGTATTTGCCTTAGTTAAGCTTTCAAGGAACGAAGATGAGATAAACGTGTTTGCTTTGAAAAAACTTTATGTGAAAAAAATTCTGAACAGGATTCCTCTCTCTATTTCTTTAGAGTCAGGAGCGTCTCTCTTTGAAAGTATAACGAGAAGTAATAATTTTTTCGAGTGATTTTTGTTTGACGACATCCATCATCATGCCTCCAACAAGGCAAACGAGACATTCGACTCGGACGAAAACGGATCATCTTCTCCATCATCATCATGACTCAAATGGAATACATAAAACAACATCATCGTCGTTATCGGATGGATACAATAACGATGGTTCCACGCATAACAACCTATTAACTCCACGGCTAGCGATAGAGTAAGTATTTGTTTTATTATTGTTGATATATGAATGTTGATCAATTTTAAATCCGCTTTGTTGTACTAATCATCTAGAATTCTCCAAAAGCATCATCAAAGTATCCAAAATGAAATTACATTCATTAAATCAAACCACCATCCAAATTATTCTCGATATCATTCTCAGACTTTGGATGCATCCTCTAGAATTGATTTTTCCATCATGGAAGCCTTGCAGCAGAGTTTAGAGCCTCATCAACCATTCAGTCATCATAGCGACACCATAATGCCCACACAATCATCATCACCAACAACGACAATGACCACCAACAACATCACCACTACAACGCCACCAACAACATCAGCTACTGACACTTCCTCCTCTCCTATCACAACGCCAACAGTGCTTCCTTCTTCTCCGACCACTCAATCACCTACCATCAAACCTACTCATGTCATTGCCAGTAGTAGTAATAATCAAAACTCTGATTCGACAATAGATGCAACACGATTATCATCCCGATCAGACAATGAAGAGTCAAACAATAAAGAGAAAGATCAACCATTCGATACACCATCAGCACCTACAACAATTTCCGAGGAAGACGATCTTCAAAACTCTGATGAAGAGTTTGAACATCAACCCTCCCGAAAGAAAGTAAAAACAGCAACAGAGGAAGAGGATGAACAAAAAAGAATGGAGGATGAGTTACTTGCAAAAGAACAAAAAATTCTTCAAGAAATTAAAGACATGCAAAGAAAAGGCGAATGGATTCCACAGACACAACAAAAGATTGGAAAGGAACCAAAAAGAAATAGAAGCCACTGGGATTATTTACTTGATGAAATGGAATTTATTGCCAAAGATTTTGCTCAAAGTAGAAAGTGGAAAGTCACAACAGCAAAAAAATATGCTAAAAGTGTTTCAAAATATCATCAACAATTGGAGCAACAGGAAATTAAGAAGCAGAAAGAAATTGAATTGAATTTAAGAAAACAAGCTTCCAAGCTTGCGAAATTGGTAAAAAAAGAATTCTGGGAAAAGATTGCTAAATTAGTCAAATACAAAAATCAATCCATTATTGATGATACGAAACAACAACTATTGGCCGAAAAGAGAGATTTGCTGGTAAAGCAAACAGAAAAATATACTCAACTCATATCTCAAGATTTGGTATCTGTGACAAGTGAAGCAACTAATTCCACTCTCTCCGCACAAGATGACACAAGTGTTTCTCAGCAAGGTGAAGAAGTGAACAATCAAGAAGAAGATTTTACACCATCCAGTGAGGAAGATGAGGCTGACAGCGATCACATCATTGACACAGAGGATGAAGATGAGGATTATGAAGATGAAATTGAACAACTAAAGAAAGAAAGTGAAATGGACATTGATACCATTATGAAACAAAACTATAACAATGCACCTGTTGAAGATGAAATGATCAAGGAACCATTAGAAACCATCAGCAATGAGGACAAGACTAATGAAAAGATGAGAGATTCTGGTGATATTCAATATACTGAATCTGCTGATTCACAATCCTCTTTAATGAACCAAGTGGCTGAAGATGCCAAGCAATACCAGCCAACAGGTTTCACATTAACCACTTCCAAGGTGAAAACACCCATTCCATTTCTCCTCAATGAAAATCTCAAATTAAGAGAATATCAACAAATTGGTCTTGATTGGCTAGTAACCATGCATGACAAAGGATTGAATGGTATTCTAGCAGATGAAATGGGTCTAGGTAAAACCATCATGACTATTTCCTTAATTGCTCATTTAGCATGTAAGGAAAAAATTTGGGGACCTCATTTAGTTGTAGTTCCATCGAGTGTTTTATTGAATTGGGAAATTGAATTTAAACGATGGTGTCCATCATTGAAAATTCTAGCCTATCATGGAACACAAAAACAACGCAAAGATAAGAGAGTTGGGTGGAATAAGCCAAACGCATTTCATGTTTGCATTACTTCCTACAATTTGGTGGTTCAAGACAAGATCATGTTCAAACGTAAAAAATGGCACTATTTAATCTTGGATGAGGCTCATCACATTCGAAACTTTAAAGGTCAAACATGGCAAACCTTGCTCAACTTTAATACTGAAAGAAGGCTTTTATTGACAGGAACACCTCTTCAAAACAATGTCATGGAATTATGGTCTTTGATGCACTTTATCATGCCTCATGTTTTTCAATCCCATTCCGAATTTAAAGATTGGTTTTCAAATTCCATTCAAGGCATGGTGGAAGGAAAACAAGAGATGAACAAGGAACTCATCTCTCGGTTACATACTATTTTGAGACCTTTCATTTTGAGAAGATTGAAAAAAGAAGTTTCTGAACAATTACCTTCCAAACAAGAACATGTGGTTCGTGTGAGGCTTTCAAAGAGGCAACGTAATCTCTATGAGGATTTTATTTCTAGAGCAGATACTAGAGAGACTTTAGCATCGGGAAATGTTTTCAAAATGATTAATGTGGTCATGCAATTAAGAAAAGTTTGTAACCATCCCGATTTATTTGAACCAAGACCAATCATTTCTCCATTTGCTACTATACCACTTTCTCTTCTATCAGTACCAATTCATTTGATCGCTCTAGATCCTATTTATTACGGCACCGATGATTATTTGATTTCCTATCACGATTTACAATCACGATATTTTACTCTTTCTAATTATTTTAATTTTGTGTTCACTCAACACGAGAATCGAATGAGTGTGGAAAATTTTGAACAAATCTCATCACTACGACCAATGATGAGCAGTAGTAACAGTGCCAGTTCCACTCCCATGCCGACATTATCCTCTGCCATGACTCCAACAACATCCCAGACGGACTCTACTCTTCTCAAATTAGAAGACCTTTCTGCTGATGATCAAGATCAATTATACAAAATGTATATTCATGATTTGAACGTTGATCAACACACAGATAATCCCTTCTTCAAGAGGAGAACACTCGAAATGGCTCTGGATAGATATAGAGAGAGAGTGGAAAGAGCAAACTACATGCAAATGGTGAATAATCATAGATGTGAAAGAAGACCAATTTATGGTTACAATTTCATCAAGATTCTGGAATCCATTGTGCTTGAAAAGGAAATGAAACGTTTCCATCAATGTAACGAATTTGAAGATGATCTCTTTTCTTATACACTTCATTCTATGTGCAAATCTTTAGAAGAACGAGAACAAGAACTCTCTTTTGAATTAGATAATTTTGTTTGTTTCATTCCTCATGCGAGAAGTGAATCTCCTGAAATTCGTGAAGTCTCCACCATACGATACAAGAAAGATTTGATTGAACAACATGTTGTTCGAAGCGTACTTTCTCCAACGTTAGATCTCATTAGAAAACCTTCGATTCGAATGCAAATGCAATTCCCTGACAAGAGATTACTTCAATATGATTGTGGTAAACTTCAAAAGCTTGCTTCAATGTTGAAAGATTTAAAACGTGAAGGACATCGTGTCTTAATTTTCACACAAATGAGCAAAATGCTGGATGTTCTTGAATCTTTCATGTCTATGAATGGACATTCCTATTTTAGACTCGATGGACAAACAAAACTTGAAGAAAGACAGTACATGATGGAATGTTTCAATAACAATCCAAAAATCTTTGCTTTCATTTTATCCACAAGAAGCGGTGGTGTTGGTATCAATTTAACAGGAGCAGATACTGTTATATTTTATGATAGTGATTGGAATCCAGCAATGGATGCACAAGCACAAGATAGATGCCATCGAATTGGACAAACTAGGAATGTCAATATTTATCGTCTTATTAGTGAATCCACTATTGAAGAAAGAATTTTATTGAAAGCTAATCAAAAGAGACATATGAATGAAATTGTGATTCATAATGGTGCATTTACTCCTGATTTCTTAAAGAATCAAATGGAAGTGAGAGATTTATTTAAAGATTCAGAGAAGAGTTTTTCGAATGCTCTACTTGATGCAGAAGAACAAATGAGTGCTTATAATAACATGATGATAGAGA
Source organism: Naegleria fowleri (assembly GCF_008403515.1). Taxonomy (NCBI): domain Eukaryota; phylum Heterolobosea; class Eutetramitea; order Acrasida; family Naegleriidae; genus Naegleria; species Naegleria fowleri. The sequence goes on from NW_025407936.1 coordinate 673,171, forward strand.
ACAGACAAAAAGAATCAGAGACAGAAACATACAATGAGAAAGATTTGGATCGTATTCTTACAAGTGCAGAAGATGAGAATGACGTGGAAGGTTTGTATTTTATTTTGTTTTTTTGAAAATGATCTAACCTTGATAGCACTTCGTAATGCAAGAAAAGAGCAAACAGAACAATCTCAAAATGATTTTGCAGATGTTGAAGCAAGTGCAGAAGATGATATTATCAATCACTTAACATCAGTTGAACAGTAAGTTTTTTTAAAGTATAATTTACATTCTTTACATACCTTAACACACGTATAATAGATATGCATATGACTTACTCACTGTTCGTACAATGGATGCCGTAAACCAAGAAATTGAAGAAATCAAACAAAACGAAAAGGAGAGAACAGAAAATTGGAAAAATCAATTACAAACAGATTTGGATGTGTCTTTGGATGAAAATAATGAGGAGAATGCGGATAATGAATCAAAAGATGTCGAATCATCGGATGAATCAACAACACAAAATTTTTATGAGGTACTGCATCAATCATCACATCAATCACACAACACTGACACACACTCAACTAACATCACACGATCCTCTAAAAGGTCTTCTAGAAAGTCGTCTTCAATATCACCTAAGCGTGATAGTGAGGATGATACATCAAATTCTAGAAGATCTTCCAGAAAAAAGGAAAGACTAAGGAATAATGATGATTCTCACAACAACACTCTTCACGTAATTACTTCTATAAACGATTTTATGATTTTTTCACATACTGACCTTTTTATTTTTATGAACATTCATGATGAATATGATTTTATAATATTGAAATTAATATTGAAACAATACTTTAATACATACATTAATAACTATTGAAAATCTTAATAATATTCACTTGCATAGTATGAGGATCAGAGAGAATTATGGAATTCACTACAAATTTATATTCCAACCTCTATTCTAAGAGATTTATATGGAGATATTGATGAATTATTCCTTCAGAATGAAACACTTCCATCCTCACCTTCACCTTCACAACACCTATCATCGATTCAGCAACATGAACAAACATCATTGTATTCATCATCTCAATTAGAGAATGATTCCTCCTCCTCCACAATCACAACAATCATGAAGCATGAAGCAATGAAAGAATGTATCAATAACAACCATTCTTCTTCTACATCGGACATGAATGTCAGTAACAGTTCGAATAGCCATGGTAATAGTGGTAATAATACAAGGAAAGAACAATCAAACCAGTCATCCTTATCGTCCTCCTCACATCTTGAAGAGAATTATTGTGATTTCAGTGAAATTGGATCTATTGATGAAATGATGATGTTTGATGACCCTATTGGTTCAACACTTTCAAATCCACACCATTTGACAAGTAGTACAAATCTGAATGAACAAGCACCACAACAAACTAAGTTCGATGAAACCATTGAAGTCACTCTAAAACGACGTCCTAAACAGAGAGTTCAGAAATCGGATCATCATGACAAGAAACAACCATTGTCAGACATGGCCATCTCTGGTTCTTCATTCAACAACAACTCTGAAAATGTTGCGAGTAGTGATGACCCTACCATCGATCCACCAACAATGACAACAACAACCACCACTACCACCACCACTCAACAACAACCATCACATGTAAATACCACCACCTCCTCTAGTCATCATAACAATCCTTCAAAAAGCACTAGGACTTCACAACAACCAACTAGGTCAACAAATTCATCATCAATGACGAGTAGCAGTCTAAAGAAACCAACATCACGTTTGGCCAAATTACAACAACAATCTGCGAGTAGTACTTGCTCGTTCATACCTTCTTCTAATACCACTACTACAGTCATTATTCAACCACATGGTAGTCCTCTTAAACCTCCTTCTCGATCTCTTCAAAGAACTTCTACTAAAATCATGGTCATTCCACAAGGTATGAATCGCATGAGTAGTAGTAGTGGTGGTAGTAGTAGTATGGGTAGTGTTGGTAGTGTTGGTACATCATCTTCGACTGGACAGTCCTTATCATCATCATCATCATCGTTGAACACTTCCTCTAACAGTAACGCTAGTAGTACCTTACTGTCTTCCTCCTCGACGACGACGACGACGACAACAACGACAACAACGACGACTTGTCATACGCTCACCACCAACCTCACCAATAATAATACCACCACAACAACAACAACCATGAATCCTCTCAGTCCACCAAGAAGAAAAAAGAACTTGTCAACAATTGTTCCAACATTCCCACCACTTGGACCACCTTCATCATCAAACACAGGATCAACATTAGAGGATTCCATTCCTTGGTCTCAAGAAGAAGAAGTTCTTCTAATGAAAATTGTAAAGAATATGATCACTGATGATTTACAACAAGGAGAGTTTGTTGTGAATTGGAATTCTGTTTCAGATACTCTTTCAAATTATTTAGAGCGTTTAGAAACAAATACACTCGTACCATTTCGAAGTGCTGAATCATGTTATCACAAATATCATCAACTTGCATCCAAGTTAGATTTCACACCAAAAGCATCTCATGTATATTCTCATCCAATGGATTTGTCAAGATATCATGATAAATCTGAGAGTGAAATCATTGAGGCATTAAGGATTAATCGTTTACGAAAAATTCACACCTCAATGGGTGGAATTATTGGTAGTAGTAGTGGAAGTGCTAGTAGTAGTGGTAGCAGTAGTGTTCATGTCGGCAGTAGTGCTATTAGTGGTAGTGTTGGTGGTGTTGGTGGTGTTGGAGGTAGCAGTACTTTCAATCCTTCTTCTTCCTCAATCCCCACCACTCCATTCACACCCACACCACCTACACCCACACTCACAACATCCAACAGTGGATCACTCATGTCTCCTCCAAAGACAACCCTCAGAAAACTTCGAACACCAATCATTAATTCACTTGTATCATCGATATGTATGATTCCAAAGAAGAAAAAGAAGAAGGAGAAGAATGAATCATCCTTTGTATTCATGTCTGCAGCACAATCTAAAAAGTTACAACCACCAAAATTGATACTCGACCAACAAGCGTCCAATATGAGTCAACAACAACAACCACATTCAGAGAAATCTACTAGTAGTAGTAGTAGTAGTAGTAATTCTAACTTTATGGAATCCATACAGTATTCTGAATTGGAAAAGAATTCTCTCTACGATTCCTATTTTGTTGATAATTTTGATTTTATGAAAACAAATGAATCGTCTTCAACTCGTACGATGGACAAGACACCAAGATATGAAAATGATCAGCAACCACCAACATGTTTACTATTAGAAGAGAAGGATGAGGAAACCGTGATGACGAGTATCGCTCCTTCACCACTTTCACTATTGGATGCATTGGATGAAATGCAACTTGAAAGCTCTCTGAGCAGTAGTCTTAATCTGGCAAATTCATGGACAGGTTCTATGAATTTACAGAGTAATAGTAGTACTATTCCTACCGGAACAGCTGCTAGCAGTAGTACCTTACAACCATCCAGTAGTAGTAGTGATAGTTCGACTGCTGTTATTGCTTCCTCGATTGGTACTTCCACCACGTCGACGAATACCTCAAACCTGATCAGTTGCACCTCAAGCAATTTTACTCATTCAACACCAACAACAACAAGTAGCAACAGCAATGGCACGACCGCAACGACAACCACAACCAACACTAGTGGTGCCATGACTACAACCACTACTGCAAGTGTTGTTGAACCATCCAAAAAACGAGGAAGACCAAAGAAAGATTCCACACAACAACGGAATCGTTCTTCCTCGACGACGAATGCTTCCAACACTACTTCTCTCACTACGACTCACAACATTCCAACTTCAACTCCACCAGCACTATCACAACAAGGAATTAATTTAGGAGTGATGAATGCTCAACCATTACCACTTGGTTTTGTTTCTCAACCTCATCCATTCATGATTCCAATGTTTAATATTCATCCGTCCTATGCATTTGGATTTCCAGGATTTGCAACAACAACAACAACAGGAACTCCTTTACAAGCAACACCTTTTATGTTGGCAACTTCAACCACAGCACCACCACTACTATCCTCTTCTAATATGACACCATCCACGGGAGGTGCTGCTATTGCAAGCAGTGGTGGTAGTAGTAGTACTGCTGGAGGAGGATTCAGTACTTATACTCCAAACACTACTATGAGCAGCACGACGACAAATCCTAATGGAAATATGAGAATGACCTCAACACAACAACTAGCACCACCATCCATTCAAGTCGTCTCCTCTTCCACACCCACTGTTATGCATCATGTTCATGCACCACCTCCACCACCACCTTCTTCTAACATTACATTAGCTACAGCGACGAGACAGCCCCATCCTGCTTTTCAACACCACCACACCAAACAAACGAAAAAGTAACCAATTAGAGAGTTGGCAACATTGATAATAGTTCATAATTAAATTTCTAAATTTCATAATACCAAACAAACATCACTTTCCTCATCCTTGAATCATGCATTTGGAGTGTTCTGTGTTTCATAACAAAAATTCCCAAAAAGAATTCAAACCGCAACAGATCTGGTTAAAAAAAATGATACAAACGACTCTTGCCAAATGCCTTCAAGTCTCTTCAAGCAAAGCCTTTCATCATTATCATTACTTGTCTAAAAGTAATAATACTCTTCGACTCTTAGTTGGTGGATATCCACAACATCATGATCCCAATGGAAACACATTTTTCAACAATCTTCATCATCGCTTCTTCTCAACTTGTTCCATCACCTTTGCCACTCCAAAAATTGTCGGAGTGAGTGGTCAGAGCGTTGAAGGTCTTGTATTCTCTCTTGCTCTCTCTCAATTAAATTCTACGAGTAACAATACACAGCAAGAAAATCAGATTAAATCGATTGAAGTTTATTCCAATCCAAATCCTCTCAAAGATGAAGCATGTATTTTGTCCCAACAATGCGTAAACATGCTGCGAGATTATTGTGGAGTTGATGTAACAAAATCACCCTATGCTAAGAATCTATCACATTATCATATTATTAGAGCCGATATTAGGAATCCAATTACTGTAATGGACTTGAAACATATTGCACCTCCTGAAGGCTTGTATAGCATTCAAAAGAGTTTCCTTTTACAGCTCTTATTAGAAAAGGCTCAACAAAATCAAAATATTAACCTTGTGAATGATAATGTCAGAGCTATCACTGAAAGTAATGGTAAAATTGCTATTTCATCAAAGAAGGCCATCACAAAGAGACATGTGGACTTGTTGGTTGCTGCTGAAGAAGATATTCAACATTCTACAGCATTGAAATATTTACAATCTAAATTAGGAAATGAATCAACCATGGTTCGCTCTCGTTTCTATGAATGCGATTCCATTATTATGCCATGTCCATCTGATATTGATTATGAATCAAGAATGTTTGAATGGTGGAATAATTCCAGTCGACTTACAATCATTCCTCTTCCAAATCAACAACTTGGATTGAATAGCATTCAATACATTCCAAAACACAGTGCACTTGGTGCAGAAAGAGTGAATACTAATTGTTTACATTTTGTTTTCAAAATTCACTCTAATTTGAGAGACAATGGTGTTGATTCTGTTTTGGATAACATGAGACAATTATTCTATACTAGAGATCGAGTGGGTGTTGTTGCATCCTCAAAAATTGCCTATGACCATGAATTGAAACAATTGTATCACACAATGGATGATTCAAGTGTCGTTGCCATTGGAAATGTTGCTCACAGTGTTGATCCAACATTGTATCAACAAACATTTGTTGCCATTCATGATGCAGTACAATTAGCAATTCATTTGAAGGAACATGGTTTTACACGTGAAGCACTCGCACTCTATGAACAAGCATCTAAATTGAGTTTTGATAAATGTCAGAAGTACAGTGAAGGAATGGCAACAATTGGATTTAAGAAGAGAGTGAACAAGATTACCTTCATGTTCAAATTTATTTTAGAAAAGTTAAATGTCATGAGATTTAGAAGAATTGTTTCAAAGGTCATGAATGAATAAATCATTCAATGAGTTCACGAGTTGTTTGAAACGTTCAAATTTAACCATAATTGGTATGATGGTTATTCTTGGGCAGTACTCGATTCATCATAAAGACATATGATCTTAAAAATCAATACATCTTCCACTCTTTTCCCAATCACCAAATCTTGTTGGTTCTGCACCTTTTGGTCCATTCACTTCACCAGTCTCTGGATTGTATGGATTGACATATTTAGCAAGTTCTTCCTTGTCCACACCCACTTCAAAGTCATCTGAATTTTCCTCGTCACCTTGAATTTGTGATTGTTCGAGGAGGGTTATTGTTGCACGCTTTGGTTTCGTTGTCTGCCTTGTTGATTTGTATAATTTTTGTAAATTTTCATCATCTTTAGTATTTGTTAATCTCCATTGTTTGGTTGCTTCATCGACAACTGAATTACCACTTGATTTTCCTGGAGAGGGTAATGGCAATCGTGAATTTTCTTGTTGCACAATTGTTTGTACTAATTGTTCTTTGACTTTTTCTAAATCCTCCAATGAAAAGATAAAATCATCGGATTTTTTGTTTGAACTTGATATGGTATGATTGTTGTTATGATTGTTATTATTATTACTATAATGATTGTTATTATTATTATTATTACTATCATGATTGTTAGGATCGGATAACATGTTGTTATAGGTCATTGATGTTCTCAATGAAAAGTATCGGAATGGTGTCATAGTGGTGGTGGTACAAGCAGAAATTGATGCTGTTGATTTCTGAGAGAGGTAATAGCAGCTGAACGAGAGGTGGTGGCGTGCTTGTTTGATGACAACACCTGTCATTGTTGAGGTGGTGGTGGTGGTGTTGAACACACGTGTGGGTTGGAAATGATGCATTTTTAGTTTTTTTTTAATAAAAAAAATTGTGTATGCACTTTCCTTTTTCCTGTCTACGCGCGATCCCAACCACACACACACATACTCACACTCATACACTCATACTCACACACATGTTTGAATATTTCAAAACCATCACAGAGACCATCACAGAGACGGTTACTCAAAATGGTGCCACTCTCATTGAATTATACAAGAAGGATTTAAATGAATTCGCTGCTGCCGTTTCAACGGAATTACAACTGCCATCTTCGGATCAACAACAAGATCACTCCTCCGCTCATTCCTCTTCTCTCACAACAACAACAACAACAACAACACTCTCGGAAATACTTCACAATGAACAATCCTATTTGCAACCCATCTATTTAACAGATGAAAATGATTTAAATACCATTCAAATCGATGTCAATTCAGATCAAGTGACAAAGGATATTACATCACTATTAGAAAATGATTCAATTCTAAAAGATATTCATACTAAATTAGTTCCTTCACAAATTTCATATCCATTATTTTGGAAGAGATATTTTCAATTGAAAAATAATTTTGAAGAATTTGAAAAGAAGAGAAAATTATTTGAATCATTGAAAGAAGAAACAAACAAGTCAACAACAACTCGTGAAGAATTTTATTTAAATGTTTTAAATGAAATACTTGAAAGTGATGATTTTAAAACAGTCCAGGATGTGAAAGAATTTATTAAGGCACAATTAGCAGGTATCAATGATGATGATTCTGGTCAAAGTGGTGTTCAAAGTGGTGTTCATGGTGGTGGTCATAGTGGTGGTCAAAGTGGTGGTGGTACCCGTCATGGTCATGGTGGTACAGTATTAATGGACTCTAAAAGTGGTGATGCTAGTGGTATTGTTGAATCCAACCTTTCTCAAACAACTTCAGATTTGAATACCACCAACAGCAACACCAATGTCATGACTGAAGAAGAAGACGAAGAAGATTGGGAGTAAAATATTGTATCTCTAGAAATGATTTATAAAATGAATGTACAAAAACGTCTCTCTTGTATCATTTTGCCATAAATGTTTCAAATGAAATACTATTGAATGTACAACGACATTGATTATGTTCAATATATTCACTACAATAAAGACGTCTCTTTTATCAATATATTCATTACAATAAACAACATTTAAATAAAGAATGGATTGTATGGATTTTGCAACAGGTTTGGTAAATTCTCGGTTTGTGCTTTCAAAATTAAATTTGATAAATACTTGTAATACTCTTTTGGAAAGGATTGACTCAATTGTTTCATCAAATACTTGCTCGTGTAATAGAGAATGGTCGCATTGTATCTCTCTTGTTGAAGTAAATTCTTAAAGAATGTAATACCACCAATACTAGCCAATACATGTGGAGATTTGTTACACTTTTCAATAATGAGAATGAGTAGAATGGAAGAAATAGAAGAGAGTTGACGAGATTGTTGAGTGGAATGTAAGGATTCAAACAAGTAATATAAAATACTAATACTAATGTCTTTCAATAAATAGAATGGAATGCTCACATGACCATTCAAGAATAAATCATAAACATCCATATTAAAGATTTGATGATAGAGTGGAGGAGAGGAGGAGTGACTATTACTACTAGTAGTAGTATTAGGGTGAGTATGAGTCGATGGTGTATCATTGCCACATTGACCACCACCACCATTGGAATAGACTGAAGCATCATGTCCTGGAGAGTAGTGTTGTTGTTGTTGTTGTTGTTGTTGTTGAGGTGGTGGCACGTTGGAATGATGACCACTTTGATGACCACTTTGATGACCACTACTACCACTCTGACCATTACCACTCCAACTGTTGTTCATCATTTGATGATATGAATGTGGAAAGGTACACACAGATATAAAATCAAATACCAAATGAAATGCTTTCATCAATATTCTTGTATCTGTTTCTTTTCTATTCACAATACATTCCAATAGAGATTCATTCAATGTTTTGATCATGAGTTTCACTTTTTCAGAATCACCATGTGTGGTACATTTTGATTTCAATAATTGAATCTTCTTTTCTAATAAATTTAAATACATCATTCGAATGGGAGTATATTCATGATGAATCATTTCATTGAGTAATTGATTCATTCGTTGTCTTAATTCTGAATAGTAGGAGTGTGGTTGTTGTTGTGATGGTTGTTGTTGTGATGGTTGTTGTTGTGATGGTTGTTGTGATTGGTTATTATTAGGATTGGAGAGTAGATTCAAAGTAGTAGTAGTAGTAGTAGTATTCATTGTTGTATTATGATTCACAGTATGACTCATTCCATAATAACTAATATTAGTAATCCATGAATCATAATCTTCATTAAATTTCATAATATTAAATAACATGAGTTCACCTTGTCTTTGATTGTCTTGATCATGTACGTCAAAAATTAAATTTTTTAAAAGATCAAAGATAGGATTGAATAATGATGCATTACCAAAAGTAGTACTATTACTATTATTACCAACAGTAGTACTATTACTCATTCCCATACGTGGAGTGCATACCATCATGACACTACTCGGTGGTGATAATAGTTGAGAAATATATGATTTAAATTCACAATTTAAATAGTGACATGATAATCGTTGTAATCCTATAATAAATTTCATCATACTCTCCATATCAAAATTATTTCCAAGTGGTATCATGGTATTCTCTGATTTCATTACAAAATTAGAATATAAGAATTTAGTAAATAATTTAACAAAGGTAAAATTCTTATCCACATTTGGAATGTATTTGAATAACGAGTGTCCATAGATTGGTAAATTACTTTTATCAAATATTAAAAATAATAAATCTCTCTGAAATGGATCTATATTTGGTATTTCCTTTTGAATGATATAATCAAAAATAATTAAAAATAGATTATATTTGCTATTCATATTCAATAAATAGTCATAGGTACTATAGAGTTCAATAATTGAATATATTTTGGATGGTAATTTTTGTAATAATTGTGGTTGTTGATTGAGTTGAAAACATAATAATGCTATTAATAGATCATGGTGCTCACTCAGAGAGGATGGTAATGTCAAGGTTGAGAAGGATCTTCTTGTCTCATTGCTAAAGTGATTCATATTCATATTTGTACTACTACTACTACTATTCATTGTTGCAGCAGCAGCACCACCACCACCACTAGTAGTAGTAGTAGTAGTTGTTGTCATGGAAATGTCTGGAATGGTATATCCTTCTCCTCCTCCTCCTCCTCCACTATTGTTCAAACTATAAAGTATCAAATCATAGACCACTCGAATATCTAAACAATCAATGAGTATTTGTGGATTCAATTCAATAACCAATACATTTTGCATATTTAAAAGTGGCCAATGATTGTAATTGGTGTTGTAAATAATAAAATGATGATATAAAAAGAAGGATAATATTTCACAGATGGATGATTTGATTTGTTCGAATAATTGTTGATCATGTTCAGAGAGAATTTTAAAAGTATGATTATTAGTATTATTAGTAGTAGTTGTATTATTTGTAGTAGTATTATTAGTAGTAGTAGTAGTACTATTACTAGTAGTACTATTAAAAGAATTATTATTGAAATGATGAGTACTACTACTAGTATTGAAATGACTTGTGTAGAATACCATTGCCATATCACAAAATTTAGAAAATAAATCACTCAACACAACTTCAATACTTGGAATATTTTGATACATTTCATATAAACTTAAATTATAATAATAAATATTAAATATAATTTTAAATACATAATAGATGGATAGAAGTGAATGATTATCCATCATTTCTAAAAAGAAACTATTCAATTGTTTCATGGTGAGTTTGTTAGAGTGTGAATGCTTCATGTTGACATGAGGAGAGTGTTCATTTTGATTCATTGTTGTTGTTACATTGCTTTGATTCAATGACATATTTGAATGATAAATGGCATGTGAAATCATCATGACAAATAATAGACATGCATCATTGAGTTTGTTCTCATCTTCAATATAATGATTATTCATACATCCATTCACTATTTGATTCAAAATGGTATTAAATTGATCATAATTATCAATAATAGATTCAATATATTGATCATTGTTATCCTTATATTCATAATATTGTTCAATATATTGAGAAATATTTGGAAGAAGTAATTCATCCAATATGGCACTTGAAGTCGTTGAAATAGTTGTGTCATTGTTACTATTGTTACTATTATTGTTGTTACTATTACTGCTATAAGTATTACTGCTATTACTAGTATTAGTAGTAGTAGTAGTAGTAGTAGAATTACCACCACCTCCTCTTCTTCTCAATAAATTCCTCTGAACAATTTCATATTCAATACTTGCAATTTGATGTTTGATCGTATCCATATTCTCAATATTCAACACTCGATGACTCAAATCCAATTCTGCTTGTTTATCTTCAAATTTAGTAAATTTTCTAAATTGAGATCCAAAATAGACAAAATCCATCACACTCATCATGTTTGGTTTTTGTTTCATCATCACATCTTCTTGTTGATATAGTTTCAAAATTTCATTATTCAATAATCGATTCTTATATAAATAATATTCAAATACTCTTGATGTTAATCCTGATATTCTCTTATCATAATTTAACATGTTGAGAATATACAATTGATTCTTTTGTAATATTTTAATCAAATATCTATACAAGTATTTGATTGTAAATGATAGTTGAGATTGTAAATGAGCATTTCTATGTTTCTTTACCAATACATCTTTACAATAATAATAAATACTCTTATATTGATCGACTAATCGATCATCTCTTTTAAATGTTGTTAATATTGTTTTTAATAAATAGAGACAATAGAGTAGAGTGATCACATTCTCTTCATTTTCTTGCATTCTTTTAAGAATTTCCTTATAAATAAATACTTTGGAAATGATATTTTCATTGTGATATTTGAAGAGTAATTTCAAAGAATGTGAATTGTTGAAATAAATATTGGTGTACTTGTCTAAATTTAGAATTTTCAAAGAATGTGAGTTGGAATGTATGGAATGTATTCATTATGGAATGTCATTGGTGAGTGTGTGAGGAATGTATTCATCATTATGGAATGTATTCATTGGAGTGAGGAATGTTCACATCATCGAGTTGGTGAATAGTACTTACTGTTATTCTCATTCGTTGTCATGATTGGCATGACACCAATGTGATGTTCATTCAATACACCACTTGATGTTGTACTTGTTGTTGTTGAATAGATGGATGGTGTTGAATGGTTATTGTTATTGACATTCAAATGACCACTCAACATGTTGGTTGTTGTCGATGATAATAATGATGCTGAAGATGATAATGCAAGACTTGATGCAGATCCTAATCCAATACCACTCAAATTTGAGAATGAATTTAAATTACTATTACCCATCAATAGTCCAGAACTATTAGAACTATTTTGAGCAGAAATTGATGAGTTTGTGAAAGTAGTATTACTAGTAGTAGTACTCATCATCATTCCATTATTGGTACCACCAATGTTGTTGTTGTTGTTGCTCTGAGTATTCATGAATAATCCACCTGTTCCACCAATCATCATCATGTTACTAGGAAGTATGACATTGTTGGTGGTAATGTTGGAGGAAGAATTGTTACTCATGTTGTTAGTAGTAGTAGTAGTAGTACTATTACCTCCAACTGCACCACCACCACTATTGATACCACCACTATTGATACCACCACTATTGATACCACCACTTAGTGTAGGATTCAAATTTGAAGTAGTCGTCATTGTTGGATTAGGTATGACATGACCACTTGTCGTAGTAGTACTACCAGTACCACTACTATTACCACCTAGTGTAAGATTCATTTGAAAAATGGTATTACTATTCACTCCAGAATAGGATGAATCCATCATCATGTGACTTGCATGACCACTACTAGATATTAAATGTGCGAATGAATATTGTCCACTATTGTGATGGTATGGATGGTGTTGATGGTGGTGTGACAGGGAAGAATGACCACCACCACCACCACCACCATGACCACTACTACTACTACTACTACTACTATTCGTATGTGAATCTTTTTTAATAATACTTGTCAATTCTTCAATTAAATCATGAATAATGTTTTGAATTAACATTGATTTAGGTGCATTCTTATCATGATTGTTACTATTATTACCAGTACTACTAGTACTTGGATCATATTTCAATGATGTTCGAATACTTGAGGATTGATTAATAATCGATTGATCCATCATCATGAACATTAAATTCATATCACTATTCGTTGAATCTGTTGAAGAATCATTGATGGAATGATTCGTATGAGATAGAACTGAAAGATCAGATCCTCCAAATAAACCACCACTAACACCACCACCACCAATAGGTGTGATGACACCACCATGACTCACACTATGATGTCTTGAAGAGGTGGATGTGTAATTGTTGGAGAGTGGTTGAGAGAACACTCTTGGAGAATTGGTACTAGTAGTAGTATTGGTATTAGTACTAGTAGTAGTATTGGCCGAATTGGTAGTGTATGTCGACGTTGTAGGTGGATGATACTGCTGGGTGGCAGCACTGCTTGGACTATTCACAATTTTAGATTCACTCATTCCTCGATGAAGAGGTGTTGCAGGAAATGCTGATGCAGTTCTTTGATGAAGGTTCTGATGATGATGAGGTGAAGAGGATAACAGTGGTGGTGATTGTTGTGATTGTTGTGGTGGTGATTGCATCCATTGTTGACGACTCATGTTTTGTTGTGGAAGAGAGGATGATAGTACTGAAGTGGTGGTGGTGCTGGTGCTGGTGGTATTAGTAATTCCAGATGTTGTTGTTGGTGTTGTTGTTGCAGTATACTGTACTCTAGTCGAAGAAATTGGAGTGTTGTTGTTGTTGTTGTTGTTATTATTTGGTGAACTTGTAGTAGAACCTTCAAAAGAGTGTCTCCTTGCTTGATTGATATCTACAGGTGGAGAGAGTGATGATCCATTATTGATGATGATGTTGTTGTTGTTGTTATGATGCTGTTGTTGTTGATTGAAGAGTCGGTGAGCCATGATGATATATCTACACAGGTTCAATAATAATAATATACAATAGAATAGGTCCAATAATAGTGATCGAATATAATATAATATATAATAGGTCCAATAATAATGAATGTGGAATCTTCGGGAGATTTGTTTCAAATAAAATTTGGTGATGTCTTATCTTTATTTAAAACAACACAATGAGAAAGGTGTGACCGTTGTACTATTATTATTATAATAATAATAATAATTTTAAAGTACTATGAATAATAATAATTGACCGATCGATTAGTTTCAATAATTAAATTTGACACTGAACTCAGTGTGATTCACAATTCAATAAAATTTTTTTTGATGTTTGAAAAAACAATGCCAGCCGACTCTTCTTCTTGTCCATCATCATCATCATCATCATTGAATGTTGATGAACAACCCATTCAAATCCTTCCTCTTGATTTCTTCTCAACCATTGAAAGTGCTGATTGTGTTGAGACATGTCCTTTCAATCCTTCAATTATTACCTGTTGCACCTATCAGTTAATAACTCGTGAACTAACGAGTAGTACAGCAGAACAAGAACCATCCTCCTCCTCCTCCTCCTCATCTTCATCATCACCACCACCACCACCACAACAACAACAACAACATCGAGGATCCATTTATCATTTCAAAATAGTCACCACCAACACCACACAACCACCACAACTTTCTCTTCTTCAAACCATATCTTCTCTACCATATGGTATATTTGATATGAAATATAATTCTTGTTATCCACTGTTGGCTGTTGGACAAACCAATCGAACACTCTCCATCTATCGAGTTAAGGGTATCGATTATTCCGAATTGGAATTTATGTGTGACTATCAATTTCAGGAAGGATGTGGCCACATGATGATTACAAGTGTGGATTGGAGTAATATTCCAGGACACTGTATTAATACTCTTCATCATCGGGGTAGTGGTGGTGGTAGTAGTAGTGATGGTGATGATGATGGTGATAGTGGTGATCAATCATCATTCTCTCAAACACTTCCAATTCCTTCATCATCGTCTCCATTGTTGTTGTTGTTGACTTGTGGAGATTCTAGTGGACGAGTTCATATCTTGCAATTATCTTATTTCAACAGTCATCATCATCATAGTAGTAGTAGTAGTATTCAAATTCAATCCTATTCCTCATCCTCTCTGAATCTTATTCACACCTTTTCCAATGCACATGAATGTGAATGTTGGGCCAGTGCCTTTCATTCTTTCAATTCTCAACTCATGTACAGTGGTGGAGATGATTCTATATTCAAATTATATGATATTCATAATAGAAAGTGTATATTCAAGTCATCGAATATGCATTCCTCTGGTATTTGTTGCATTCAACATTCTCCTTTTAAAGAATATGAATTTTACACAGGTTCTTATGATGACACTTTGAAAGTTTGGGATTGTCGAATGTTCTCAAATTCGAATAGTGGTAGTAGTGGTAGTATTAGTGGTAGTAGTAGTATTAGTGGTCGATTTCAACCCATTCATACGTTTGAATTGGGTGGTGGAGTGTGGAATATTAAACCCATTCCTCTTACTCACAATCCTCTCAAGAATCCTTTTTCCTTCAATACTAGTAGTAGTAATGATGCGACTTTCAAACACAATTTCATTGCTACAGCCACCATGTATAATGGTTTTCATGTGTTGGACGTTTCAAACAATAGTATTGTTGCTCATTACATCCCAGGAGAAGATTTACTTTCGTATGGAATTGATTGGTGTGTTCCATCATTATCACTCGATGATTCTCACAAGGACAGTAATTGCAGCAGTAGTATCATGGATCAGCAGACACCACCTCACTCAAAGGATTTCACCACCACCACCACCACCAACTGCATTTCAGAAGAAGATTCTTTTTATTTGGCGACATGCACTTTTTATGATGGGACACTTCGATTGACTCAATTCAAAACAACGAGTGGAGATTTGTAAACTCACAAAATGTATATATTCAACATGTTCATGGGCATCACCACCACCAATATATACAAGATACAGTCTGAATATATATATAATATTAATATTACGATTATCAGCAGTGCCAGTTCCTTAGTCTTTCGGCCGAGCAAGAGTCTCTCTCATTATAATGTGTGTGTGTGCCCAAAGCCAAGTAAGCTCCTTTTCCATGATGATGTGGTTGGTGGTTTCCTCGTCGTTTTTCATCGTAAAAAAATGTCTTCATCATCACAAAGGGCTACTGCTCTCGCTCTCAAGTCAATCACTTCGCTCACTGGCCAGCCTCATTTACTTCGAAAGAAATTCTCTCTTCGTATGATTAAAAAAGTACACTTTGAATATTGTCCACTCATGCTTCGAGAAGTAAACAAGGGTGCTAAAGACTTTTATGATAGATGTTGGGCTCCGAAAGTGAAGAATACAAATCCCGATTGTGCTATTACAATCAATGTTTATGATAATAACAAAGATGCTAAACCTCCATCTCTTTTGATTGAATTTGAAGACGGAAGAAAATTAGACTTTACAGATGTTAGTTATGTGTCTACGGCAGCCATCATGGAGGCTATTCAATTAAAAAAGAAGAAAATTAAAACCTATTATCAAACAATTGGAAAGGATTATTATGACACTGAAGATGAAGAAAATCCTTTGGCATTACAAGACAAGAAGGAAGAAGCAGAGGCCATGGCCGGAACAAAGAAGAAAAAGAAGTAATCGCTCTACGTTTTCATGATGAAATGACTATAAAATTCACCCTAGCTTTTTTTACTGGAATTGCCCGTATTAACCACATGTTTCATGGTCTGAATATTCATGCATGCAAATGGAACAAAATTGGATCTAAACAAAGAATAAAAATGAATTCAAAAAATTTAAGTCTTTCATCAAAGAGAAATGATTTCCTCATTTGGTTTAGCGACCATTTCAAATGTTGACGTGAGCGCTCTTCACAGTGAGGATTGGAGGGCTTGAAAGAACTTGCACTGGAGTATGTTGAGCGAGGATTGTTTTGCATGGTCTTGTTTAATTCAAACTACAAACGGAAATCAAATTCATACCATTCTCAAAGACTGAAATGAAGCACGGGAAAAGAAGAGCTCAGACACGAAATGGTTTAGTGCACAAGACAGAGAGAGATATAATATTTCGTTTGACAAGAGAGTTTCTTCTTCTGGAACTAGACAACATTCTCTACATTATTCACCTTTAATTTTAAACTTTTGCTTGAACAATTTTTTGATCAACAATTTCATCCTTGAATCTTTGACACAAGACTTTCATGTTCTTCCATCCCTTAATTACAGATTTTTGAGACTAACGATTTTAATCAAACATTATGTTCGATAAACATCATCGATTAGGCTTATTAATCAAGATTCTAAATACGCATAATTAGAAATCATACCCTCGAAACATTATATTGATTCTACTAATACTATCATCACAAGAGATTTACATTGAACAAACTATATTTACAACTTCAGACTAATCTATAGAATAAACAAATATATTTTGGAAATATACAGTGCAGTTACATCATTAGTACATGATATAATCTTTAAACCAAATGTTACCAATAAGATAGATTAACGTTAAATGGTAGTTACTTTAACAAAAATAATATATCTAATGGGCATTATCGAATTTTGAATTATGCTCGAAGTTTAAATAATTTCCCTTGGTACAAATATCAAAAAATAAATATAATAATGTATCATTTCTTATGTAATTTTATTTAGAATTTACCTTGATAAAGTCTATTAGGTATATGCTCTATCTTTCTATGTCACTCAACAATAATTAGTTAAAATTTATGAGTTAGTCATGTCTCCTCTTCAAACTACCACTACATCTCTAAAGTGATGAGATTGTGTCGAACAACAAGATTATTTGTTGAAAAAGAAATAAAAAACAAAGCCTGTAATGATATCCTATTCAATAATGTTAGTTCAATTGACCTGTAAAGCGACGAAAGCATCATTAAACATAAAAATTCTGAATAGTAAATCAAAAAACTTTTATCACTGTTTTAGAAGAGAATTGGATGCATGAACCGGTTGTTAAGAGCAACAATTGACTTCTGCGTTGGGGTCACATTCAACCAGGTTGGTCCAGCAAAAGAAAAAAATTTAACTAATGCAAACAAACATCATTAAGAAGTGACAATTCTCAAATTTAGAATGGTAAATTGATGACCTAATTGGTCTTTGGTGGATTCAGATGAAAAGTCATACTCCTAGAATTCATCCAATGATCATAGCATGTTTGGGACCTATGAGATATGATTGATTCATTTATTGCTTCAAAGCTTGCTCCAATCCAGCCACAGTTCTAATTTGAACCCAGTCAGTCAAGTCTCCTCCATACACATGGGTATCTGGCTTAATTTCACCACTCTTGAACTTTTGTTGCATGGTTTTGAATGACACTGGTCCTTGAGTCTCAACATTGGAATCCACATAGAACCATTCACAATCAAAGGCAGGAGGAATAGCACCACCACCCATCACCGATTGAGATCGACTATTGCTGGTCTTGTCACTACCACCGCCACTACTCACCGATTGAGTGTGAGCATGAGAACCACTACTAATACCACCACTGGAAGATGTCGTCGTGACTGGAGAGACAATCAAAGTACTTGAATGATTCTTCAATTCAGCCATGCAAGTTGCCAATTTTGAATTCCATTCTAATAAATTTGCACATAATTGTTGAATGGCTGGTTCAAATACACCTTGTTCCTTTTCAAGAATATCAAGAATGTGTTGTTTACATTGTAAATTGATTTCATCCCACTTTTCTTTAAAAGTATTCATCTTCTCTTTAGCCTTTGGCAATTCAAGAGGATTCTTGGATTGTTTTTCACTCAACTTTTCAACTTGTTGTCTATAATAATCATACTGTAAAGTAATTTCTTTTCTCTCCTTAAATAGTTTCTTTGCAGGCTCAAAAAGGACATAGTATTCGTTGGCGGGTGTTGCTACGTTGGCAGTGACATTGCTCTGAAAAGGTAAAACACAGTTCGTTTCGACAGATTTGGCGACCTTTTCTAAAACAGCACCTGCTTGTTCTATTTTTGGTGAATTTTGAGTATTCACATCACGAAAATCTTCAGCGAGAAAGGCCAAGGTAGTAGAAAAGGCATGGAAATTCTCAATCAATTGGTTGGTATGTTTTACAAAGTTTTCAGAAGCCTTTTCAGATGATTTGAATTTGTTATGGAGCATTATAAATTCATCATCTTCAGTCTGTTCAGCCTTTCCTAATTTTGTTTTAATAGTTTGAGTTCCAATGACCCAGAGTTTTTTCATTTTGTGTTTTTGGTGATGAAACAGAAGGGTTCAATAACTCTATGATTGGGAATCAATGAATTTTAGATGTGAATCAAGTGAGTGAATGAGTTGTAGTTCCCAACAGATTACAGATAGGAACAAGTCATGACAATTGATGAACGAGTCATGATGAAAGAGATGAATGTATGGAAAAACATGATCAAAGTATGTGTGGAATAGATAACGGTAATGATCAAAAAACGTCCATCATCATCATGGATTTGTTGTTGTTGTACAATATATACCCACGAGGAGCCATCAAAATACGTTAGCAGAGTTGTGGTATGATTATAATATTGTTGGTAATATTGTTGGTAATAGTATTGGTAATAGTATTGGTGGTGATGGTGGTGATGGTGGTGATGGTGGTGGTGTGGTTTGATCATTATTTGGTTCGGACAGATTCAGAATCATCATCACAAAATGCTACTTTTGAATCCACTTACCCTCAACAATAGCGAGTAAGAATATTTTTTGCGAATAATGTGTTTTCGAAAACAAGAAGAGCGATACGACGTCGAAGAGCACGCACTCACCAGTTCGAAGATTCCTTTTCCATTCCTTCGCAACAGGAGGTGACTGAGACGCGCGTGCAGATAAAAACCAATAACGTTCTAATCGTGTTCGAGTTCAGGGAATCAACATCGCTGATTTTGATGACTTGTATCAATAAATATAGGGCATGAATTTATTCTTTTCTTCTTCTGATAGATCAAAATTAGAAATCAGAAAATTCAACTCGTCGTTATATTCAAAGTTTTCATCCTCTTCACACATTTCGTCAATATTATTATCGGTATTATTCTCGAGTAATCCAAGTGATGATGGTGGTGTTACCGGAATGGAGGAACTGATTGGTGTGTCACGTTGGTGAGATGGTGTTGTTGTTACTGATGAAGACGAGGAATGGAATGATTGTTTTGAGCAAGAGGTCATGATTGGTTCTTGTGGTTGGAGCATTTGTTGGTTATTGGACGACCATCTATTTGTCGTATTCAAAACCATCAAATTATTACTTCTATTGCTACTACTGGAGAGAGTCATGGTTGTTGTTGTGGGATGAGGTTGTTGTTGTTGTTGTTGAGGATGAATAGGAGTTGGAGGTACAATATGGTCGCCATGATCAAAATTATTCGCGAGTGGATTCATCCGATCGGAATGTGAAGACGATGATGACTGATCACTCAATTTAATGTTTTGAAGAGAATGAATGATCATTGATTGAGAAATATCTATTTTAATATTTGGATTAATTCCATTGCAATTAGGTATGATACATGGTTGTTCTTCTTCGTATAATCCATCATCATAGTATTTATAATGCCGACGATGAACGTCTAGACTGGTAGAAGAGTCTGAGAGATCATGGTTGTAATTGTGTAGATTGTTGATAGTAGAAAAAGACATGATGATAGGCCTGTGTTGAGTGAGTTCACTGAGAGTAGTAGTAGTCGGAGTAGTTACAATCCAAGAGGATGACCACCAACCAACAAGAGAAGTGCTTGCGGTTCGGAACTCCTTAAGCGAGTCGTTGTTGTGATATTTTTAATAAATTTGTTGAATGGAATCCACAGACAGACAGTGAATTGGGACATTCGAGACCTGCCACTGACCTAGGTGCTGATCAACATGGAGGAATGATCTACTGTAGCCCTACAATGAGGAAATTTAATTAGATCGGATTTTGGATTGACCCATAGAAGGTTCAAAAATAATCGCTGGAGCAACCCGACCCAAGCCGTCGAGACCCTGGTTAATTAAATTACCTCCAAATGCCAATAAACCAAGAGATTCGCTCGGATTGTGGTTCGAGTTGCGTACAAAAACCCAACGAACGGAAACTGTTACAAAAAAATGAACACTCCCACACCCTCGCAATTAGAACGCATCCGAAAAGATGCTCTTCTTTATCCTTTCACCAATTATCTGTTCAAAATTACAACCAATGTCAATGAATTGTTATCGAGCAATAATAGTAGTAGTGGTAGTAGTGGTAACAACAATAATAGTAGTAGTGGTAGTAGTGGTAGTAGTAGTGGTGGTGGTGATGGTGAGAAGGATCATCATGATGACGACAATGAACAACAACAACATCCTTTGACTATTTTAACACCCTCTCCATCGATGAGATATTTCTTATTGCATCGAGATGAAATATTCAAATGTTGGAAAGGATTTATTGGAATACCATATCCTAGCAATACTACTATGATGACAGACAGTAGCAATAACATTACAACCATCAATAATAATAACAACAACAATCATAATGAACACTTTACAGCAATAGATTCATTACATTCTTTAAACTCATCATCCACAATGATGAATACTATTATTTCTCCACTCATTGGAATGAATGTCAATGATTTATGTCAAGATGGATTTATTCATGAAATGAATCATTTTGAAAAACCAATTGAATATCATGGATATTCACAAACCATATTTTCAAAATTAAATATTTCCTATGATGATGATGAAATGACTGTTGTGAATAAGAAGATGAATAGTAATACTACTATTACTATTGGCGATGATAGTACTACGACGACTACTACTACTATGAATACTACTATAAATACTACTATAAATACTACTATGAATACAATCTCCACCATTCCTATGAATCATGATACGAGTAATTGTGTCAATGACATGACCACCAATTCTACCATTCAATATATGGAAATGAATTCACAAGATATTTCTCAATTTAAAAAACATTTCAAATCCATTTATTGGTTTGGATTTGATTGTAATCATTCACTTGCATTGAATTTATTTGTATTAAATCGAATGAGTCATGAAACTGATCTATTTGAAATGTTAATGGAATTATTAGAAAATTCACCCATGGATTTTATCGATGTATCACCCATTGAATATCTCAATGATGATGATGATGATATTCATGAGAAGAAGAAGAATAGTACTCCTCATGATGATAGCACCACTACTCTGACCACCACTGAGAATGATAACAACAACAACAACAATATTGAAATTGTAAGACAAATGATTGATGAATATTTACCTGAAAGGTCATACAAAACTTTTGAAGATTGTCTTCAACTCACTCACACTCTAAATAATATATTATATAGTTATGAAGAGATGAAGAGACAACAACAAGATTTACAATTGAAGAGTGGAAAATATATTGATTTGAAAAGTGTTGTTGTACAAACTATGATGGGAGATGAATCTAATATTAGGAGGAAGAGACATGATCAATCCTTATGATATCTTATATTCAGGTGAATGATCAAATCTTATTCAGATGAGAAGGATGCATTGAAATAAGGAGGATGATGAATAGATGATTATTGAAAGAGATGGATGTGAGTCACATGAGGGTCAATGATGATGGATTGGTGTAAACTGAACGGAATCACACAACGGAATCACACACACACACGTCTACGCAACACCTGAGATTGTTGTTGTGTTGTCTCATAGATCGCGTGTCGACACGGACCAGAATTGGCGCTTCTCTCTCTTTTCAAGCGCAGTAGAGAGAGACACTCAAAAGAAGCGCCAAAACACTCCAACACAAAAAAAAGTGAGTATATGCACTCAGAAGGTCGACGTGTATATATACTTGTACTGTTGGGTTCTTCTCGAAATTTGAACGTATTATACGACGACTACGACGTACAACCTCCAAACAAAAGGTCTTGAATCATCCTACTACCTCTTTGAAGAAAATATCAATTGACCACCTCAACGAGTGTCGTATACACCCATCAATTCCTCCTCCTCCTCCTCCTCCTCCTCCTCCTACTTTAAAAGCTATCTTTGACCATGTTGTTATTGACACAATCATCCTCTCTGAATGCTTCCTTTGAGTCACCACCACCACCTTCGTTCAAAGTTGTTCCATCATCCTCTCATCCTCCGAGTAAAGATGGTGCTAATGGTGGTGGTGCTAGTATTAATACTACTAGTACTACTAGTACGACAAATCGTACCAACACTCGGAATGGTCGTAATGATGAAAAATCGAAAGAAAATCAAAAACCCTTAGAAACAAATGTGATTTCCAACAACAACAACAACACTCGACTCAACAGTAAGCCATCATCCTCCTCCTCTTCAAACAAGAGTAATATCACAACAAGAAGCACTAAGAATGTCACTACAACCAAGAATACCAATAATAATTCTAATATTAATTCTAATACCAATAATAATAATACCAATAACAACACTAGTAATACAACACCAACATCATCGACTTGCTCTTCCTCTTCTTCCAATCGATCTTCCTCAAGTGCTCACAGTCACCATTCTTCATCATCATCTGCATCCTCTCTTGGATCTAACACGAGTACTATCATCACCACTACTACTAATACCACCACTAATACCACCAATCATCTCCTTTCACCTGAAGAAACACTCCTTCTTCAAGAAGTGTGTTCAGAATCTTACTGTCCTTTACTCATGTCATCCAAACATCAAGATCGTGAAGAATTCATGACTCGATTAATTCAATGGATTGAACAATCTTCAAATTTACCACATGGATTCATGTTATTTCCATCTGTTCATTTACCTATAGAAAAATCAAAAGTGTTAAAAGCAATTGCTATTATTTTGAAAATGACACTTGCTGACAAGACCATCAAGATTGTAAAATTAGCCTTTTCAGCATGTACTTGTTTATTTGAATCAGCTCCAGTGACATCTGCTAAAAATTTAACCCATTTGAAAGAAGGTCTCTCTCTCATTCTTCCATTACTCATGGAAAAGGTTATTGATTCCAATGATCGAAATAGAAAGAGTGCAGTTACAACCCTAACAAGAATGTCAATGGTTCAAGTCATTTCAAAATTAGTCATTCATGAAGCATTGCAATCATTGAGAAAGACACTTTCACCAAAGGCCATTCAAGGAAGATTATCTCTCATTGAATCACTAATTTTAAAACATGGTTTGAATGTTCCTATGAATCATGCAATGAATAGTAGTACTATGGCTACTACTCCTAATACTATTCATACTAATCATACTAATCATGGACCAACCAGTACGACAACAACAACTACCACCAATTCAACCACAACCCAAACTCACACCAACTCCACCACACATCCCATTGAAGTGAATGGTCCTCTTCTTCAAATACTCAATGAATGTCTCTCTCATAAAACAGCTCAAGTCAAAGATTCATGTATTGACTTGTTAGTCATGATTCACAAATTAATTGGAAGAGAATACTTTGAACATGTCATTTTAGATTCATTAACATGTAAAACAAGTGCAACCATTCAAAAAATTGAACAAAAAGTGAGAGCTAAAAAACAAGAAGAATTAGAATTAGAAAAAAAGAAGGAAGAAGCTAAAAAGAGACAACAATTTGAAGAAAGTCATATTGAATTCAAACCAGGTGAAATTAATCGAGAATTATTTTTGAAAAAATCATTAAGAAAACATTCAAGTGGTGAATCGATTCGATCCTATTTGAAATCACTGACTCATTTACATTTTGATTCTTGTAATATTTCTCAAATTGTTAATTTAGAATTTTGTCCTAATTTGAGAGTACTCTATTTATATGATAATAAGATTTCAAAAATTGAAGGTCTCTCTCAAAATAAGAATCTCATTCATTTACATTTACAT
Organism: Naegleria fowleri; assembly: GCF_008403515.1. Lineage (NCBI taxonomy): Eukaryota > Heterolobosea > Eutetramitea > Acrasida > Naegleriidae > Naegleria > Naegleria fowleri. The sequence goes on from NW_025407936.1 coordinate 698,045, forward strand.
CATAATTTAATTGAAAAGATTGAAGGATTGGATGCATTGGTGAATTTACAAAAATTATATTTAAATCATAATCGAATTAGTCGATTAGAAGGTTTAAATCAATTAACAAAATTAGAAGAATTGTATCTACAACATCAAGACACTCAAGGAATGACCATTGATGAGACAGTCATTCCATGTTTAAAGGTAAGTGAAGGATTAAATCTCAATGATGATGACGATGAAATATTGAATGTCATGATGAATGGTATCAACTGTATCCATTTCAATCAATATAATTATGAATGCTTGGATCCATTTCAATCATGATGAATGAATGAATGGTAATTGTATCAAATCTCAATGAATGTCTGTATTCATTTCAATCATGATGAATGTCAATCATGATGATGTCCAATCTAAAAGTCCCTCACTCTTCTCGATCTCAGTCATAACAAGATTGAGAATATACTTCCAATTGCTACTGCTCACTTGGATCATCTCATTGAATTGGATTTGAGTAAGAATAGAATTCATCAAATAGAACCAATTTTACTTTTATTAGAAAATCACACTCGATTACATTCTCTCAATTTATTGAATAATCCAATCTGTGCACAGAGTACGAGTGGTGGTGGTGGTGGTGGTGGTGGTCATGATGGTCCTTTTGATACTACCAGCACCACCACTATTCCAACCACTACCAGCACCACCACTATTCCAACTACTCCTCAGATGAGTTACAAGATGAGAGATTTACTCATTCTTGCGAGTAGTTCAAATCTCACTCGATTGAATCAAATTGAAATTACGGACATTCAGAGAGATTTTCTACTTGGAAAAAAGAATAGAAGTACTACAACAAGTGGAGGTGGTGTCAATTTGGGTGGTAATTCAACTCTAGAATCATCACCTGAATCATCATCTTGTCAACAACAACAACAACAACACTGTACAATGACTCACTCAATCATTCCTCATCATCTACATTCTAAAATGATCAAAGATTCTTCTGTGATTCATGCAACCAACAACAACAACAAGAACCACAAGTTAGATTCTCCTTTGAGTGATCTCTTGACCATTAACAAATGAGTGGTTGTTATTAATTTATTGTTGTATTATTAAGAGTTGTCAATCCTAGGAGTTCATGATGGTTTATGGTTGTCCAACTCGATTCATCATACTTGATATATCCTAGTAATCCTAATAATAAATCATATGATGATGTACTGTTACTGCGATTCAGGTGGTGGTGGTGGTGGTGATCCTCATTATTTGTACTTTCCTCTTTTTTGAATCAAACTCACCAAACACATATAAAAATGCATTCATCCTCCCATCCTCCTCCTCCTCATGCTTCATCCTCCTCTCCCCTGTCATTCGGATCAACATCATCACTACCATCCTCATTCTCATCACTCTCATCATTCTCATCATTCATCAGTCAACAACAACAACAACAACAACAACAATCAACAACCAATCCTCCTCCTCCTCCTCCTCAGAATGATTCTCTTCTCTTAAATTCTGTTCGTATCACTCATGATTGTTATCTTTCATGTCTCTCTCATGCATTGACATGCAGTGAAGAAGAAATTATGGGTCTATTAATAGGATATGTGGATGAAGTGAATGGAGTGAGTACAGTGTATGATTGTTGTCCGTTGAGAAGATTGGATAAGGTATGGATTAAGATAGTATTATTATTGTTGTGAAGTGTATATATGGGAAGGAATATTGATTGTTTTGAAAATATGATGAACTTGACATATTTAAATATTTAATATAATATTTAATATAATATTTAATATAATAATAATAATAATAATTATTCATGAATATTCAAAAAATAATAATAATAATTCAAATAATTTCATGAATATTCAAACAAACATACCATTCACATATACCATTCACAGAGAAGAGATCGAGTCGAAATTTCACCAGAACAACTTGTCCATGCTGCACAAATGGCTGAACATTTATCAACTAATTTCAAGTTGTCACGAGTCATTGGATGGTATCATTCTCATCCTCAATTTATTCATTTACCAAGTACCATTGATTTAAATTGTCAATTTCAATATCAACAAATGGATCGAGGATTTGTAGGATTAATTATTTCTTTATTTAATCATGAAAAGAGAGAATTGAATCATCAACATGTTTCAATGAGAAATTTCATCGATGATAATGACAACAACAACTCCTCCTCGAGGATTGGAAGTATTAAATTACATGCCTTTCAATCGAGAAGAGCTTTCAGACGACCATTCATTGCTGGTGTGAGTGCTGCTGGACATTTCAATCATCACCGTGATGATGAAATCGATCCGAATCGATTGTTGACAATTACCACTCCTCCTACTACTACCACCACCACTGGCAATACCACTCCTCCTACTACCACCAATACTCTTCATTCCTTCATGCCTTCATTCATGACGAATATGGATAACTCCATGATGTTACAAGCTGTGAGCATTCCCATAGAAATTATTGATGATGAGATGTTGAAAAGTGAAATGATCGAGTTCTCTCACCACTCCTCGAAGAGTATTGTTGGTCATAGTGGTCATGGTGATATTGATGGTCATAGTGGTGGTGGTGGTGGTGGTGATAATAGTGATCCAACCACACAACAAGATCCTCCTTTTCATTCATCTTCCATATTGTATTGGCCAAGAAATTCTCTCCAACGAATCATTCAAATTCAAGAAGCAATTATTGATGAGGAGAGAGATGAATTTAATAGAGCTCTCTCTTCTCATCAGATATCCTCAAGCACTACCACACCTCCTACAACAAACTCATCCAACAACAACAACAACAACAAATTATTCACAAATTTCATGTACAATAGTTCCATTTATCAAGCGAATTTGGTAAATTTAATTGAAAATTGTTTAAATCCTCTCAGAGAGTCATTAATGAATGAATTGGAAAGAAACTTGAATGAAATTCATCAACTCCAAGATCAGAAACAATAATGGTACTGATGATCGCTGGTAATGAATTCCTTCAAGATGTACTACTCTAAAGTACCACCACCACCACCACCACCACGACAACAGCACATCCTCCTGTATAGTTTTTATATTAACATTTTGTTTTTACCTCAAGATATATATAGTTTTTACAAAAGATGCTGCATTATTGTTTTTACATTAAATTTTTACCTCAATGTATATGTATAATATTATAATAATAACATTGATCAATCTCTAGTTTTTCTCTTCTTTTGAGATGGTTCATGAGGATGACTTGAAGAAGCAGCAGCAGCACTACCTCTAAATCGATCATAGATATTTTCGAAATGGTCGTCATTCTCATGACCAGTGTTGTTGTTGGTTGTTGCACTATCACTTGTACATTCATTCTCATCATCTTGAGCAAATATTGGCTTTGGTTGTGTGAGTTGATAAGCAGGTGCAATAAATAAAGGATTCTTTTCAGCTTGTTCTGCATGTCTCAAAATTGCTTCACGTGCATTTTCATGTTCTGATTGTTGATGAATCACACCCATTCCTTTCATTAAGAAATGAGTAAAACTATCATTAATTCTACCACCAAATCCTGGTCCTTGAGGAGGTTGATTGGTTGGTTTGTGATATTTTGCATCTTGTTGTTGTTGTTGTTGAATTTGTTTCTTAGATCCTTTCCTTAATGGTCTATTTCTATTTCCAGATGCAAAGGGTGCAATAATTTGAGGTTGTAACATGATGGCTTGATCGATATTCTTCTTTTTAATTCCTCTACTCATACTTGTCACTAGACCACGAATGGAATGAATCATGGAAGGATTTTCATCATCACCACCATGACCATGACCACCACTCCTACTATCACCATCACCAGTATCACCAATCGAATCACTGCTACCACCACCAGTATCACCATGACCATGACCACTCCTACTATCACCATCACCAGTATCATAATACCCCGTAATGCAATGATCCGATGCTGCTACAAAGATTTGATTAATAATTGGATGCCATCTCAATTGAATTCCACTCACTCCTTCTCCCAAATCCAATCTCTTTACAATTTCATCACTCTTATAATCATAAATCATTAAATGACCATGATCTTTTTCACTTGTACAACTCGTGACACAAGCAATATAATTTCCTAATGGAGATTCAACACAATTTGAATTTTCAAAGTAATTGGGTAAATTGGAACAGATCGATACGGGTTGATTCATGGCGCGAATATCAAAAATGCGTAGACTCGTCTCATCACGCGCCATCAAGGTACGATCATCATTTAAAAATGAAACACAAGTCAACGAGGAGAAATTAGAAGAAGAAGAATAGCCTTCTCCTCTTCCTTCTTTTTTCAACGAAATATTCGGAGGAGAATAGTACAAATCACACTTTCCCTGACTCAAGGATGAATTATCCTTCCATATTTGAATAGATCCATCACTACATCCAGCTACAATTAAATTACCAGCATTGTTGTAACAGCAAGAGGTACAAGGTGTTTTGATTCCTTTTGAATTACGAGCCTTATAAACGCTCTTTTGACCCTTGCTATTAAAATATTCCATATCCCATACTCGGAGTGTACAATCCATAGAACTACTCAATACATAACGATTGGATGGATCGGGATGCCATTTCACTCCTGTCCATGATGCTGTATGTCCAGTTGTTTTACTCATATCTACAATATAGGTATCACCTTTTTTAAATCTTCCTAATTTCTGTCCATCCCTATTATACAATATGGCTTGCAATGAATTATCGGATAATATAAATTTATCACCACTGTTACTAAATTCCAAATGTTTGATCGCATAAGAACCATCTCTTGTAACTTCATCAATGGATTTAAATGGTTGTAAAGATTCATCCATGCCCTGAAAATCCCAAAATTTGAGAGCATAATCACTTGAACCCGAGATTAGACGTGATCCACTAGGATCAATGGCAATGGCAGTCACTGCTTTTTTATGTCCTCTCATTTTGACTGAGCGTGAACAACATGGAATGAACTCTTTCAATGTTGTTGTTGTTGTTGAAGAAGAATTGTTTGTTTGACTTGAATCCATCTGTGAACTGTGTTGTTCACACGAGGTTTCATCGGAATTGGTCTTTCCGTCAATAAGAGTGGAAGTAGTAACTATGCCATCATCCATTTCTTCCTCTTCTTCTTCTACCTCCTCAAAATGTCGCACTTGAGTAAATACCATTGGTTTTTGTTCTTCTTGGTGCGATTTCAATGTTCTTGATATGGCTGGTGAGTAGGAGTTTGATTTCGTAGAAGGTTGTGGTAGAATGGATATGGCCTTTTTTGTGTGTTGTTTAGTTGATACTGTTGATAAATCCGAAGATGACGATGGGTTGGTTTTGGGCTGGTGATTTCGTTGTTTTCCAAAAGAAAGAGGTAAGCTGTTGAATGCACTCATTTTTTTTCGAGTTGTGAGTTTGGCTTTGATTGAACCTGCGCGAGTGCTCATTGTCGGCTGTGCTAGATATAAACCCCCAAAAAAAATTACGATCCCTTAAACATGATTACAGTAACAGTGGTGTATGAGGATGGCTTGAAAAAGCAAGAAAAGCCTTTCATCATGGATGAATCAGAGGATTTTAAGACAGCCTTTGATAAGATATGTTCCTTATTCGAAATATCTGAATCAAGAATTGATAAATTCTCTCTTCAGTTCGACAATCCCAGCACTGGAACCTATTACTTTCGGGACAGCACAATTCCCAAAAGCACTTTGACCAAGGAGGTATGTTGAATTCTCTCATCATTATTATCGTCTCACAAAATTCTTCAGAAACTAAAAGTGTTCCTAAAATTGAAACCTGAATTAAAATCAAGGGAGTACATTTCAATCCTCAATTCGGATGATAAAGTTGGGAAAGGAAAGATCCTTTTCCACCTCAAAGAGGCCCTTCATGACACGACCTTTGCCGAAGAATTTATCTCAATGAACGGAATAGCCATTCTAGCAAAAGAAGTGGTTAGGCTGAAAGGAAATCTTCAAGGCTACTGTTTGGCAGCTCTTAGGTCGGCGCTCGTCTATGTTTCAGCTATGAATGTCATCTCCCAATCTCCCTCAACCGTTGCTGAAATTTACAATTTGACCGATACCTCCCAGCAGAACGTCCAAATTCTTAAAAATGCCCTCGAGTTGATGATCGTGTTTTGCAGCTACTTGGACAATGGCATCAAATTGGTGAAAAGAGCAGCTAAAGACATGGCTTCAAAATGTAAACAACAACCTTTTCAAAATATTATGAATATTCTCAAGAGTGATGATCTGATGGTTCAAGTTAATTGTCTGACTCTATTGAACGTAATGCTCTCCAAAGTATCCGATCAGAAGAAGAGAAAATTATTGTTTACATGGAAGCAAGCAGATTTGGAAAATGCTCTTGATTATGCAAACAGATCCGAATTTCCTGCAGTAAAGGAGCAATTGATGATTTTCCAAAAGATTTCAAAAATTGAAATTCCACGTTCATGGTTTGTTTGTGAAAAGGTAAAACGAGAATTGGACAAGATGACATGCAAGTATGAACAAACACAAGAAAAATTATTTGCTTACCAAAGACAGCAAGCAATGATCAAGGTATTGAAGCAAGAAGTTCAACGTTGCTATGAAACCATTAATTTATTTTCATTTAAATTTGGTTTCACTGATAGAATATGTACTTCTCAAAGAATAGATACATCTGCTTCACTTGAATACACTCCTGATAAGATTGTAGATTTGAGCAAATTCCAAAGAAAATCGTTAGAAATGTCAGAGCAATATCAAATGCTATCTCGAACAAGAAGAGAATTAGTGAAAATATTTCTCAATGATCCTGCTTTCTCAGATCTTATTCCAAAGCCTGAACAGCAAAAACCACCTGAAGATGACTTATTTGCAAGTGATTCAGAGGATGAGAAGCCTACCGATGAAGCACCACCTCCAACTCCTGAAGAAGCTCTCAAAGATGAGGAAATTATGAATTTAAAAGCTAAAATTGAAGAGTTGTTAAGCGAATTAAATAATGAGCGAATGAAAAACATGACACAGAGTGAACAGGCCAAAAAACAATTGGAACTCATGCAAAGCGAAATTAATCAAGCCAATAAGTTGTTGCGAGAAGCAGCTGAGAGCAATAAGAAGAATGATAAGAAACGTGCTGAGGATACGGTTTCACCCTCTGTTCCATCTGAAAGCTCTGGAACATCTGCAACTCAAGGCAATGAGGTCGGCGATGATTCCTCTAAGAAGGTTGGTTCATCGATTCCACAGCCACCAACTGCCAGTAGCAGCAGCGTTCCACCACCACCACCTCCTTCTTCCTTCTTTGGCCAGCAGAGCCTTATTCCACCACCTCCACCCATGATGACTGGCGATGTTCCACCACCTCCACCCATGATGGGTAACGTTCCACCACCACCACCACCTTCATTTGGAGTTGTACCACCACCACCCATGATGGGTAGCGTTCCGCCTCCTCCATCATTGAGTTCAGCAATTCCACCTCCTCCAATGATGACTGGCAATGTTCCACCACCACCTTCATTTGGGGTTGTACCACCTCCACCCATGATGGGTGGCGTTCCACCACCTTCATTTGGAGTTCCACCACCATCAATGAGCTCTAACATTCCTCCACCACCTGGTATGGGTATGGTTCCTCCACCTCCAGGAATGGGTGGTGTTCCTCCTCCACCTGGAATGTTGAACTCGGGTGTACCCTTACCACCAATTGGTATGATGCCTCCCATGATGAACTCTTTGTCTAAACCATCTAAACCAGTTATTAAGCCAACAAAGAAAATGAAACTATTTACATGGGAGAAGCATAATGTTAATAAGTAAGTATTATTAGCATTTTAAATTATTTACCGACACATAATTTCAGCCCAAACTCTATATGGAACAAAATTGAAGAGGCCACATTGGACGCCGAAGAATTTGAAGAATTGTTTTGTAAGAAGGAACGTAAAATCGTTCCTAAAGAAAGGAGAGAGAAAGAGCCAACAGAATCCATGTTGTTGGATTCTAAATTGTTCAACAATCTTTCAATCATGCTTAAAAAACTACCAAAGGTTTCTCATATTGAACAAGGAATCTTGAGTCTTGACTCTAACATGCTCAGCTATGAACATATTGAGTTGTTATTAGGAAATATTCCTGAAAAAGATGTTCTCAACAATTTTAAAACTGCTTGTAAGACCAAAGATGAAAGTCTCTATTCAGAACCTGAGAAATATGTTCTCATGATTACATCTATTCCTGAATATGAAACTAGAATACGTTGTTGGATGTATACATTACAGTTTGAATCTGGTCTGGTCATTGTTGAAAAGCCATTGCAAACCTTTGAACAGTCTTTGGAAGCTCTTAAAAAATCACAACATTTCAAAGTTTTATTAGGAATTGTTTTAGCTGTTGGAAATTACTTGAATGGAGGAACGAAAAAAGGTCAAGCTGATGGTTTTGGCTTGGACGTTCTTCCCAAGCTTGATGAAACAAAAGATAACGTCAATGGATCTCTTGCTGATTATTGTGTTTTGAAGGCAATGAAAAAAGATGAAAACTTTGCAGAAATTCTAGAGGAATTTGAAATATTTGGACGGTCTAAAGAGTTTAGCTTGGAAGATATCAAAAATCAGGTTGAGAGTCTAGTGAACAATTTGAATGACTTTAAAAAAAAGATTAAGACTGTCCAAGGAAAGGTTGAGCCAGATGATATCTTCCTAAAAAAGATGTCCGCTTTCTTCAAAAAAGCTAAAACTGATTGTGATAATATTGAGAAGAAGTTTGAAAGCTTTAAGAAAGATTTTAATGACTTGTTAAAATTTTTCTCTTACAAGGAAAGTGACATTGCAAAGATTGATACCAAGGACTTCTTTGGAATTATTTTCAACTTTGTAGAAATGATCAGAAAGTCCATTGATAAGATTAAGAAGGAGCAAGCAAAGAAGCAAAAGCAGCAATTAACAAAAGGACAAGGCGCAAAAATCTCATCAGCCGTTGGGGGTGAAGATGCAATGGCTGCTCTTGTGGATAAGATTAAGAGTGATCTTAAAAGTAAACAATAATGTTTGATAGTCATCGTGTGTACTGTAAATGGTGCAGCATAGGAATGTTCATCCTGTTTGTTCTGTAAAGGTGGTGAGAAGGAACACACCAAAATGTTGGATTCATGGAGGTTTTTGATTGACCCAAAAAATGCACCTTTCAACAAATCCTTTACTCACTCTGCTGAGGAATTTGATTTCTTTTCTCTTGTTTCGGAATCATCCATCCCAGTCACCACCATCATCCCTACAAACTAAAATAATTCTCTTGTTTAATACAGACTCTATTCGAAGTATTATTGGACCTAAAAATTCACAAGAATTAACAACGGTGAGCATTCCTGAATCACCTCATCATTCTTCAACAAATAATAATAGGAAAATATCAGTTCGTTTCAATTCAATGACGAGTGATAAGAATATGATCGGACAAATCGACCAAAACTTATTATCTTTTATGAGCAATACATTACTTTCACATCCCATTCAAAGTATGGTAATATTGAGACGAGAAAAACCAGAATTGAAAAAAAGAATTGAAAAAATTGCCAAAATTCCAAAGAACACTCGTGATGATGAAGATCCAACAATATTTAGGTATGGTAAATCGAGAGCTGAAAGAGAATTCCTTGAAGAGAGATTTTAATAGATTTAAAATTCATGCAAAACAATTGATTTAGTAGAATGGAAAAAATCATGGATGGTTTTTTCATGAATTCTATTGAACTCTTTTGGTTCAAATTTTCGACGAAAGATGTGACACACCACTCAAAAGAATAGTCCAACCTTAATGCAAAAATACATTGAAGATTTGTGAATCATGTATTGAAATACTCTTTTTGGAATGAACATAATGACCATCATCCCTCCATAGAGTTGTACAATTATTTAATAATAAATTCCTCCTCCCATACAAACCATTTCAGGAAATTCTTTGACCTTCTTGTACAATACTGCCACTTGACCAGGTGCAATGGCTCTTGCTTTTTCTTCTTTTAACACAATTTTAAATTTATCATCATCCATTTTCTCAATAGAGCATGCAAATGGCTCTTTTTGGTTGTATCTCACTTTCACATAATAGTCATGTTCCAAAGGATTTGTAGACTCACACACTTGATTTGATTCAACATTACTTTCCAACCAATGACATTGTGAAATTGAAAATTCAGATTTCATCAATGAATAATGATCATTTCCAGGACATGCATATAATATATTGTTTTGAATATCCTTTTCACACACAAACCATTTATCTTTCATTCCAGATAATCCAATACCTTGTCCAATCGTATAAAATGATATGCCATCATGTTTTCCTAATATAGTTTCTTTATCCAATATGGAAACAATATTTCCAGGTGTAATATTGATATATTTGGATAAAAAATCTTTAAACTTTCGTTTTCCAATAAAACATATTCCAACACTGTCCTTTCTATTCCATAATTCATTTGGAAATTTGAAATAATCTCTTGCAAGTAAACGAACATGGTCTGTCTTTAGAAATCCGCCCAATGGAAATAAGCTTGAATCAAAGGCTTGTTTCTTGACAAAGGCTAAAAAATAACTTTGATCTTTGGAGTGATCAATGGCGCGCAGTAGATGTGCGGTGTTCCTGTTTTTGGTAAAATTATTGGCGGGAGTATGGCTATACCCAATTTGGGCATAATGTCCTGTAGCAATGTAATGAGCTCCACATCGTTCTTGTGCATACTTTAACATGGCATCAAATTTGATAAATTTGTTACAAAAGAGATCTGGATTTGGTGTTTGACCTTGGATATATCCATCTAATAATCTCTCAAATACATCATTCCAATATTCATCAATAAACTCTACTGGATGCATTCCATCACCGACAAGTGGTATGTTATACTTGTCACACATTGTTTTTACATCATTCCAGTCCTTGGTAAATGTACAAAATTGTTTTGATGGATCTTCTTCTGCAGAATCCCAATTCCTCATATGAAGAGCTAATACATTAAATCCAAATTCCTTTAAGAGACATGCAGTGAGTGAGCTATCCACACCACCACTCATTCCAACGACAATGGTTATGTTGTTTCTATGAATGGTTGATGATGGTTTTGTTTCAATGGTATGGTGGAGATGGTTTTGGTGATGGTTTTGATGATGGTTTTGGTAGTTCGAGTGAATTGTTTCAATCATATGATGGTGATTATTAGGATTGGTCTGTATAGATTGTTGTTTCTTGAATAAATAGTGTTGTTCAATTTGATGGCAATAATGTTCAAATTGACAAAGTAATTCTTGTGATAACTTTGAGGAGTGAGAATTGAATGTATGATCAACAACACCAAGATGATTGTTGTCAATCTCTGAATTTAGTAAGGAGGAGGAGGAGGAGGAGGATACCATTAATTTTCTGTTACGGTATGAAGAGGAGGAGGAGGAGGAGGTACAAAAAGTTGTTCTTGTCTTCTTGTTGGAATCTGTTGCTTGCTGAAAATTTTTGCTTTCATTGTCTTTCGGAAATGAATGGTTGATGTGCACATTAATGTGTGTGGAGGAGTTACTAGTAGTAGTATTCTTGTTGAAGGTGTTGTTGTTATCAGTGGTGGTGGTGGTGGTGGTGGTGTTGTTGATGGAATGAAAAGTTGAGAGCGTTGAATAATTTGGAGAACGATAGGTCGTTCTTATTGTAAAGTGGTGATTCACGCACTTGGAGAAAGAGTAGTGTCGTAAGAATATATCAACCGGTTGATGTGATGTTCTTCCTATTGTTGGCAGCAATGCTAATCGGAGCATTTTTAAATATATTGTTGTTGAACAACAAGAGAAGCAGAGGACCATCATGATAGGGATTCAAGACTCATGAAACAAGGCCAGTCAAAATGGGTGGTGTTGTAATTTGCAAGCACTCAAAAAAATGGCTAGACGTTTTCTTCTCCCTCTCTTTATCGGTACTGGTGGTGTTCTTTTTGGCTCCCACATTTTTTCAGGAAGCCCAAAGTCAGAAATGGCTGGTGTTATTTCTGACTCACCAATGTACAAGACATTAAAGAATTGTAAGTACAACCAAGAAGAAGAATATATTGAATCATGTTTTGTATGTTTCAACGTGTTCGTGGTTTTGGTTTCCTCTTCTTTGTCGTGATTCTTCAATTCTCCAGCTTACAAGGACATTTTATCTCAACTCGATGAATTGAAAAAGACCGGAAACACATTGGACAACCAATCTCAAGTTGTTGAGACTGTCTGCTCCAAGCAATTGGACCCTGGTGTTTGCAAGACTCTCATGAATGGAAATTATGAAAAATTCAAGGCTGGAACATTCTCCAATGACGATTTACTTCAGTTTGTTGCTCAACAAATTGCAAAAGATAGAAAGCAACATGGTGGTAGCGGTCATCATTAAACGGACTAACAATTACTACTATTGGGTGTTTTGATTACATTGCGTTTATGTTTTTATTATCTATAAATAATATTTATAATTAATTGGTTTATGATGGTGTTGGGTGTGATCACAATGTCATCGTTTCGACACACCAGCAGAATTCTTTCAGCGCATCTTCACGGTCAGAACATTTTCCAAACAAAAAATGCCTCAACACTCTTCCTCCTCTTCCTCCTCTTCCTCTAACACTGAAAATTCTAATGATGCTAATCGGGAATCCTTGAACTCTCCACTCGTGTCATCGAAAAAGCAAAAATCCATGCTTGACTATGTACACCATCATCACCAAGACAATGATCTCGATCACAAAAGAAAAAGAGAAGAAAATGATTCATGGATTGAAAAAATGCGAAAATTGGCTGACAGCTCTCAAACAACAACCAACAAAAACAACACCATCCATCAAGCACCCACTTCTCCACCTCCATTCAGAGTTAAACCTTCAAAAAGTTCTTCTTCTTCAAGTGAACAACATCATGCTGCCACTCCATCTCAGTATCACAAATCCTCTACACCTCCAACAAAAAGTAACTATTCTTCCAAAAAGAAAGTCATTGAGGGATGGAATTCCAATCATGTAAAACTTCCATGTCATGAAAATAATGTATATTTTCAAAACAATAGACAATTGTCGAAATGGTATCTAATCAAAACACTTTTACAACAAAAAATTAGAAATGTCAATGATCTCATTCAAGTGATACGTTCGATTAATTCAAGTTGGACATTCAATTCATCAACTTTTTCATCACTTCAAACACTCTTTGAAGATGTATATAATGAAAGTGAAAAAGAAAGATTTTTCAACAAAACATTACCTTGTATTCAATCTCTAGCTCTAGAATTACCTAATTTATTTGACAAATCCTCAATTCCACTTTTGAAACAACAATCGGATGCGATTGTTCATTTAAGTAGAAAACAAATATGTTGCCTTTTAGCACATGCATTATTTTGCACATTTCCAAGAAGAAATCAAACCAGTAATCCATCCGATGAATACTATTCCTATCCATCCATTAATTTTATTACACTTTTTAAGAAATCACCACTCACCAAACGGTTGATTTTCAAAAAGATGCCAAACAGCAGAAGCAACAGCACTAAGGATTCCATTTTTGATGATCAAAGTAATACGACGACATCGATGACAACAACAACATCGATGAACCACACCTCCTCTCGAATGATCACACCATCCAACCTCGTTAACGAGGATGAAGATTCCTTCCACATGCCTTCTCTTTCACCTGAAAATCAACATGAAGGATCCTTCATGATTGATGATCCCACTGCACCCTCTTCAGCATTGTTAACCAGTACAGAAACTGCAACAACCACTGAGAGTTCCACTACTACTGCTACTATTCTTAGCAATACCACCACTACAAATACCACCAATACCACCAATACCACCACAACCACCACTACTCTCTCATCGATGAAAACTGAAATTCGTGCCATGGTTGATTCTACTAATAATACTACTACAATGATCAGTAGTAACAATAATCATGATGAAAGAATGGTTCAGAGTTCTTCCTCTGATGATGCTAACATTTCTATTTCTTCATTGGAAGATGATGTATTGATTGATGGAGAATTATTGAGTCCATCAACTGTTGAAGAGGATCAACACTACGAAGAAACAAGTTTATTAATTGAAAAATTGAAAACAATCTTTCATTATTTCAACAAGATGAGTGATTACATGTCAGAGAATGATCCCATTCTTGATGAAATTGTATCCTTTGAAAGAAAAATTCTCTTAGATGATCCATGTGCTATGGAAAAGATTTGGAAAACAAGTTCACAAAAATTAATCCACAAATTGACGATCACAGATTGTGGTACCATTGAGGATGATTCTCCTCACACTTATGATTGTTGTCATGTGGACTTTGCTAATAAGGTAAGTTTTATTTTTCACACATTGATTCAACAACATTTGGTATCAAATCAACCATGTTACTTTTACTACTCTTGGTATCAACTTTTCGATTGTTGAATGATTCAACAACATTTGGTATCAACCATGTGTTACTTCTACTACTCTGGTCCATATAATACTTCTTCATTATGAAATTCACATCATCATCTACCACTCTCTTAGATGATTGGAGGAGGTGTACTTCACAATGGAGCTGTTCAAGAAGAAATTCGATTCTTAATCAACACAGAATGTATTGTGAGTCGATTGTTTACAGAAGAATTACAAGACAATGAATGTTTTCTCATCAAAAACTCTAAAAGATTTGCACGCTATGAAGGTTATTCCTATACGTATCGATTCATTGGAGATTATAATTCTTGTTATGAAAAATATTCACCTATTAACCATTCTCTATTGGCCATCGATGCTCTCAATTTCAATGCTCCTCCATTCAGGAGTCCCTTGGATCAATTCAAACCAAAACATATTTTGAGAGAAGTGAACAAGATTTATTGTGGATTTTTGGGATGTGAAAGTTCAATCATTGCAACGGGTAATTTAGGTAAGTATAGCACTTGTTGTGTTTCTATTTAAAGTAATTTTGTGTGTTGTATGCTCCATACGTGTTCATCTTTTTTGCAATGATGAATTCGATCCACCGTCATCACCACCACCAATGCTCAATATCGATGACACCACCATGATGATGATGATGATGATGGTAATTGATGCTCAATATCGATGACACCATCACTACCACCAACTCTACCAACTCCTCCATCACTACCATCACTACCTTCTTCTTTCCAACAGGCTGTGGAGCATTCAAAGGAGATTTCCAACTCAAATTCCTTTGCCAGCTCATTGCTGCTTCACAAGCCTCCTTTTATCACAACAATAAGGACAATTATGAGTTGATGTATTTCACATTCTTTGATAAGGAATTGGCTCAAAAACTTAAAACAATGCATCACCTATTGGTTCAACTGGAAGTCACTGTGTCTGAACTTTATAATTTGATGGTCAAATATTGGACCGATAAGAAGGACCCTTCACATTCTGTTTTTGATTATATTGTGAGTGAGTTGGTTGGTTGTTGAAAGACAATGATCCTATTGGTGATGAACTTGGGAAGAATCTAGATAGAGGTCCTCAGATCTGATGACCATCACACCTGTGCTCACTCTTCGGATCTGATGAGGTGAGGCCTTAAAAGCAATTGCTCCTCAAGTGTGAGCCTTTTTAAGGGAAAACAAAACAACCCGAGACCAAATTCGGAGAAGAGAGCTTTCTTGGTCTGTCGAGAGAGATGTTGTTGCATCAATTTCTTGAGAGAAACATGACAGCGTTTGTGGTTTGTTGTTGTTCTCAAAGAAGTCTCATCTCGAAAAGTTGGTCTTTGCCTCCGTATCTCTTTCACCTCTTGTTTGGTTATGAGTGATGCTTTATTGTAATATTTTATCAAAAAAAAGTGACGTGATGCAAGCTTTCATTGTGTCAACGTCGGGTTGTTTTGGATTGCGAACAATAAAGGAAGGCTTGAAAGGCCTTGTTTTCGAGTTACAGACTGTACGAATTTCATGATGGATCCGTGAAGAACACTTGTTGCGCAAAATAAGTAAAACCAAAAAAAACTCAACAAAACTTCTCGCTCTCCCTTCAGATTTTCCACAAGAGGTGTTTTGTCAACCACACGTACACACAATTCGCGTCGACCGAGATGCAGCCGCCACAACCATCAAACAACCCTTCTCTTCCACCATCATCACAACAACAAGACTCACCACAAGCTGAAAAAGCTGAAAGCAAGCCTTTCACACCTTTGAGTACGTCCACGAGTGTTCATTCTTCTACTGATCATCCTTCAAGTCCATTCATCAACACTATGGATCCAATCACTCTTCCATCCATTGTTCCAGAAAACAACAACAAGAAGGATGACAAACCACCTCTGGTTCCTCCATTCAGTCATTCTTCCATGAGCCAAGAAGAAAATCATCAATCTAACACCATTACCAAGATGGAAGAATCATCATCAAACAATCATCATCCAACATCAAATTCTTCGCACCTTTCAACGACCGCACCAACCATCCCAACATCATCATCATCCATAACAACAAATAACAACAATGATGTAACCACTACTAGCACACCATCAACCCAAGGATTAGCCTCTCCACCACAACAACCCTATCATAGACCTATTGCCAAAAGTTTTAAGAGTCCTCCACCCTCTGATTTCTTCGTAAATATTGCTGCAAATTTAAGTTATTCAGCTATTGCTCAATACTTTCGATTACCTCTTCATGAGGCTTGTGTGTTCTTGCACGTCGATGAGTCCTCTCTCAAGAAGAGATGCCGAGAACTTGGTATCAGAAGGTAAGTAATGATGATGATCATCATCATGTTGTTGTTGGATTTCGAAACCTGTTTTCCATACATGTATTATGTGATGATGAAACCAAATTTGACCATCGATGACGTGATACGATGACAACTTCGGTGGAATATATTCTGGAATGAACCTTGTTCTTGTTCGATCACGATGCTGTTCATATGGCGTATTATTTGGTGGTGTGTGGTGGATCTAATGTCGTCGTCGTCGTCGTCGTCGTCTTCTTCTTCATGTTGTTTCAATTCTTCTTCTTATAGATGGCCATACAGAAAGAGAGGCATTGCTAAATCCAACAACAACAATAACAACTCGAATGGTAATAACAACAACTCGTTCAATACCAACAATGGAAACATGCAATCAAATCCTCAGAACACAGAAGAAGATTCAGAATCGTTGTTTTCATGTTTTCAATTACACAAGAAGGTATCCATCAAACATTCATCCTCCTATTCGCATCATCATCAAAATAACAACCCTACGACCTTCCATCCAAAATCGAGTGATGAAGCTGTAGCTGCTGAAGTGTTAGGTGCTATGTGCATCTCCTCTTCTCAAAGCTCACCTTCCATACACCAGAATTTGTCTTCACCAAAACCAAATGGTCCAATGATCATGTCATGTCAGCAGCAACACAACTCCAATTACTATCCGATGATGCCACCACCACCACCACAACAGCACATGGCTTGTTCCTATGGTGGTCCTCCTCCTCCCTCGTTCACACCTCATGCGTATGATACGTGCAATCGAACCATCACGGTACCACCACCACCTCCAATAATGGGCAACAATCATCAAATACCAACTACTCAACAACCTCCTTATCAGAATGGTTCCTATTGTAGTAATGCACCACCACCACCATCACTCTCAATACCTCCTCCACCATTACCACCTTATTCTCACCACTACCAACACTATCAGGGAACGAATGGAGGCACATTCACAACAAACCCACCACCACCTCAACTGCATCATCAGGTTGTATCGACTTGTGCAGCGACTCCAATTCAAACACAACCGAATGGTGGTGGAACTCCACAACAAGTTGTGAATTCACAATCGTCTGGTGGTGGTGGTGGTGGTGTTGTTGCTAGTTCTGAGACTCAACAACAGGGTATTGTTCTTGCTTCAGGAAGTGTCATGGTGAATCATAATAACAATCCATCACAACCATCATCTACACAACAGCATCCGTTGTACTATCCTCAACAGCAGCAGTCTCCACCAGGAGTGATGGGTGGCATTAACTATGGACCATATCCATCACCGCCACATTCATTACCTCCTCATAATAATGGATATGGCTACCACTATCCACCACCATATCCACCAACAACTCATGAAAATTCGACACAGCAACCCAACCATGGTGCCTCTGCTCAGCCACAACAAGTGTCCTATCCACCTGTGATGGTACCTCAACCACCACCACCATATTCACAGCCTCACCCTCAACACCAGCAGAACTATATGCCACCACCACAATCGTCATTGCCTCAACCACAGAATGAAAAGGTGATTCATGAAGACTCGTCAAATACTAATACCAATGGAGGAATGCAACCATCAGCAACAACAACAACAAATCAATCTACTTCCTCTTCTGTGAATAATAGTACTAATAGTGCCACCCCTAGCAATGCATCAAGTGGCAACCATGCAACGACCACTCCCATTGCTACAAATTCAAACACAACCACCGCAACAGCACTATCGACTCCAGCAACAAGTACTACTAATGGCTCAGCCACTCACACCATGGTGTCAACAAGTTGTTCATATCCTCCTCAACCATTGCAAACCTATGGACCACCACCACCCTCTCATTATGGATACTATTATGATCCTTATCGATCAACACCACCAACTCAATACCAACCACAACCAGGAATGTATCCATATCCTCCACAGCCACAACAGAGCACTAATGGTGGAGTGACACTTCAACCAGGAATGTATCCATATCCTCCTTCTCAACAACAACAACACTATTCGAATGGATATCCACCTCAAAGTTACCCAATGAATATGAATGGAGGTGTCAATACACCAACAATGGATGGTCCGACCTATCCATATTCACATCAGCAATATGGAGGTTATTCTCAAGTGCCACCACCACCACCACCACATCATTCATTCACGAATGCTCCTTATGGTCCTCCTCCTTCTCACTCACAACCACCGTTCATGACAGCTTCCTCCTCTTGGAATAATTATTTACAGCCTACTTGCTTACAAGGTACCACAACTCCAGCAACTGGTACCGCAACTACTACTACTGCTAATACAAGTGGCAGTGGTATCGCAAGTACTACTACTACTACCACTTTGAGTGCCAATAATAGTAATAATGGACAATCACCACCTTTGGTTGCACTCAATAGTGTTGATTCACACGTGCATGGTGTTGTTGGTGTTATTCAACCTTGCCGAACAATTGCAAGTTGTGGAACCAGTGGAGGATCATCTTCTTCTGGTGGAAGTAATAATGGAGATGTGACATCATCGACCTCACCTCAGCCTCCATCATCATCATCAGGACGAACCAAGATGATTTACGAACGTCAAAAGAAAATCATTCAACCAGTGAGGACTTATCAAGCAGAGACTGGTGTGGATTCATCTTCACCATTGACCAAACGAGATCGATCTGAGGAAGTTGAATCACCGATTGCCACAAAGAAGGTTACTTATTCTCAACCTTGTGCCTCAAGCACTTCCAATGTTGTTGCTTCTACCAATGTCAATACCACAGCAACATCAGTGACTGTCGATCAAAAGTAGGAATGTTTTTGTAATATGCTGAGAGAGATTCCATCAAAACTATTAAGAACAACAATTTTGTTATCCCCAACGAATATTTATATCTATTCATTCATACACAAAATAAACTTTTATTGAACAAACTTGTAAAAAGTGGATGGAAAGTAACACCCTCACTTCCATTCTGCTGGTTATTCCTCTTATTTGGACTGCTGGTCCAAATAAACCATAAAATCCTGAGCTTGAAAAAAATGCGTTTTCTTGTTTTTGCTTCGTCTCTGTATTTATACCTTCTGGCTGCTTTTGGTTGTTTGATCTCATGGATGTACCTTGTTAATGAGGAACCATGGTTAATCGATGAAAAGAGTAATAGAGAAATTTTAGGAGTTACATCGGATATTTCCATGGATCATTATTTTGAATCATTGCGATCATCATTGTCATCATCATCTCACGTGGGTCAATCCATCAAGGCACTACTACGAGCACATTATCAATTTTCATGCCTTGTTTTTCTTCTCTCAAGTGTTTTAATTTTATTAATTGTGTTTTTTGCTACTCGGAATCGAATGTTGACGTTACTTACACACATGGCTCTCGGTGTTTGGCTTATTGCCTTTGGGTTTGTCATGAAACCAATGAATGCAGGAGGTTCATATCATGCCAAAATTTATTGGGTGGCCGTAGCATCTAATATTGTTGGTACCATTCTATATATTTTGCATTTAACAACTTCGAGTAGTAAGAAGAGAAATCAGACCACACCAACCATAACACCAACGACTCCAACCACCGACAAAAAGACAGAATAAAGTGATTGGCATGAAAAAGTCAATCTGAATAAAAGTGTGAGCAAGTATCTTCCATAAACTCAAACATTTCTTGTTCTCCTATCATTAATCTCTTTTATTTATCTATTAGAATTTTTATATCAACAGGAAGCCGACATAGCTCAGTTGGGAGAGCGTAAGACTGAAGATCTTAAGGTCCCTGGTTCGATCCCTGGTGTCGGCATAATTTTTTGCTTTTTATTCCTTCGTCATTCATGCACATCAGGAAAATGTAGGCATGGTGATGTATGATATAACATGCGCATAGATTAGTATCGACTCGAGTTAATCTGTGGAAGAAAGAGTGAACGAGATCTTTTAAAAAGACGAATTCGACTCGGCAAATTGCCATGCTCGAAAAAAATGAATCAACTTGAGAGCAATAATTGTCCCAAATTTAAGGTGGAATGCTCTCTCCGAACTCTGTCAAAAAACAATGTGGACATCTCCAAAAAGAAACACAATGGACCTATCTATTGCATTAAATTTAGTAATGGAAATGGACAATACTGTATGAGTGCCGGAGGAGACAAAATAATTAAATTATTTAATCCTTTTAAATCATTTTTTGTACTGAAAGAATATAAAGGTCATGGATATGAAGTATTTGATTTGGATATGTATGTAGCCCATACATAATGCCATTATTTTATAATTCTTATCGGATGATGAGGACTTAATTATATTAAAAAATATGCTTTGATTCATAGATCAACGGACAACAATTTCTTTGTGAGTGCCAGTGGAGATAAATCTGTATTCTTATGGGATATTTCAACAGGAGAAGTAAAGAGAAGATTTAAAGAGCATAAAGGAGTATGTACTACAATTGTTGTTAAGAATTCGATCAAGACAAATCAATGATGATTATTCACAGAAAGTGAATTGTGTCAAATATAGCAACAATAATGAAGTGGTAATTTCAGGTTCATATGATAGAACAATGAAAATATGGGACATGCGATCCTCATCATTCAAATCCATTCAGACTATGAACGATTTTCAAGATAGTGTTTCTAGCATTGCATGCTCTGATACAAGCATTTTGGCAGGATGCGTTGATGGCACAGTTCATAATTATGACATTAGAATGGGAAAACTAAAAGTAGATCATATGGGAGCAAGTAGTATTGGTCATGTTTCATTCACCAGCGATTTTTTGTGTTATTTATGTAGTTCATTAGATTCCACAATTTCAATGGTAGAAGTAAGCAGTGGAAATATATTAAGAGTGTTTAAGGGACACCAAAACGAAAAGTATCAAATCAAACATACACTTTCGAACAATGACAAGTATGTGTTGAGTGGTGATGAGAGAGGAAGGATCTTTCGATGGGATTTAACCACTGAAGCATGTGAGGAAGTTATTGATCCTGATTACCTCCTTACATCGTCCACCAATGCATCAAGTGGCATTGACGAAATTATTTCTATTGACTATCATCCAACAGGTAGGTTATACAGACAATTTGGTACACGTTATAGTTGATTCGAATCATGCATATCACATTGTCTTTAGATGATTATTTTATTACAGGTTCAGTCAATGCAGAAATTGCTCTTTGGAACAAAAGTAACTCAATTAATTAAACCTGTTAATTTGCTACATGTTGAAATAATGTATCTTTGCATGGCTTCTCTAAATCTTGTTTTGTAATGTTTTGGAGAAATGACTGTGGGGACTTTAGATTTGTTACTAATAATTCCTGCAGACTTTACCCAAGTTTCTAATTGTTTGTCCCATGTATATTGTCTCACATAGTCAATAATTCCAACAATTAATTCTCCATTGTCTTCATCAATACCCACTAACAAACTGTAGTCCATAATGTTATGTTTGCTCAAGAACAGAGTGTCATTGAATACACTCAAAGTGAGTAAAGATTTAAATGACTCTCTTGTAATCAGTGGAGATCCATTATAAATAACTGAATGAAAGAAATTTAGAATCAACATCCATCATTGCATGAACTTACATTCCAATAAGTTTTCATCCATCAACACTGCGCCTTCTGTCTTTTGATATCTATTCCTAATAGATCCCTTTAAATCAAAAGTTCTAGATATAACTCGATTATAAAACAGATTATCCATAACAATGATATCCTTTTTCACAGATTTTCCCTTTTCATAATAACTCAATCTAAACACTCCCAAAATTTTACACAAAACACTTGGTAATTCTTGGAAAAGTGAGCTTGCGATATATTCAAAATAAGCATGTCCAATTTCTAAAAAGCTCAATAATTCAACACGAGAGTTCACCTCCTTGAGAACATACTTGGAATCCCATGTCTTTGTAAATGATGAACCTGATTTACCTCCTGTTGTATTCCATTTCACACAACGCACAAGAGAATGAATAAACGAATCATCACCACCACAATATGCTTTTCTTAAAGCAAGAAATTGTTTAGCAAAGAAGCAAGTACAGCTGAATTTCGTCTTATTCTTTGATCGATTCGACATGGATGTAGATGAATTGTTGAATGGAATTTCACCATTAAGGAGAGTCACCTTATTTCCAGAGTTTGAATTTGAAGTATCTGAGAATGAAAATTTGTAATGATTCTTTTCTTTTGATTTCAAAACTATTTCAATATCTTCATGCTCTGAATTGGAACGAATGACCTTGTCATAATCTGTTGAACTCAGAGTGTATGCGATAATAGTGGATGGTTCATCATTGTATACAATAACATTTGCATTTGTACTTCCAGATGGTAAAAACAAGTGAGCTGAAATTCCATCAATGATCGCTGGAAGTTTCACTGGTTTCAATTGAAGTTGATCAAAAATAGTGGATTGTTTGTTTTGATTTCTAAATGGTAAGAAACTAAAACCTTTTTGTGATCGACTTGAGGAAGGTAGAGGAGATGTATCATCGGATGAAGTGTTGTTGGAGGTGTTGGTGGTGGTGATTCCAGTCGTACCACTCGTGTTGTTGCCTGTGTTGACACAAAGTAGAGTATTGCTCTTATGGTGTTGGTGGTGGTTGAATTCTGTGAGTGAGGAATGATTCTCCATATTGTTTCTTAGTGTCGGATCGATGCCATCTAAACTCAAGGGTTCCATCGGTAGCAAAGTGGATGGCGTTGTTGCAGTTATAGTGGATTCACTGTCACTATTAGAACTCATGGAAGAAAGAGTGATGGAAGTTAGGAAAGTGTTTCGTTTGAGAATGACCTGAATGAGTGGTTTGGTGTTGTTGTCTTGTTGAACTGAATCATTAATAATAAATTCCACACTAATATATCGAGGAGATGTGACAATAGAAGAGGAGAGATGACCCGAGTGGTTATGACTACCATGGGTTGCAGATGAACTTTCAGAATGTTGTAACAGACTATCCTTCACAACAGGTTTTGGTTTTGTCATGGCTGTTTTCATTGAATTCATTGTCGTGGTTGATGCTGAGACGGACGACATTGAATTTGCACTAGCAACACCACTCGTATTTGAGGATGGAGCTTTTAGAATTCCAAATTTGGCAAATAATTCAATGATCATATCATTCCAACTGATCGTTGAAATGTAAACATTTCTAATAAAATCGTTGAGAGTATAAATGTTTTGCTTTTGCTTAATAGTGCTCAGAGAGGACCACAAAACAATTTGTTGATTTTTGATCTGTTCTCCAATTTCATGAAATTGCTCGATTTGTTCTTCACTTAACAATGAAAAGTTGCTTTCAATTTCAAAAACGAGTTGCATAAAATCTGCAAAAAGAATATTACATGCATCTTCAACATTTTGAACCATAATGTTAAATTGAGACGCTTGATACTTTTCATCATAAACCGCTCTATTTCCTGGAAATACAATATCATATATTTTAACAGGTTTGTACTCGAATTTTGCAATAATATCATTATATGCAAAGTATCTAATATGATCATGATGTACGCTATGATTGCATCCTCCTGTTCTGCATCTGAGAGTACTATTATAAAAGGTGCTTTCTAAGAATTTTCCAAATGAATACTTGTACGCACTTTCAGACATGGGAATGACTGGAGTAACATATCTTTCACACACTTTGCAATAATTCCACATGGCAATACCTTCATCACTTGATGAAATAATTTGTGGAGATTTTTCAACAGTGAGAATAATCTTTCCATCTCCATGTGTATACATTCGAGTTGTGTTCATATAATTCAAAATATTGTTGGGATTGAAACATTTCAATTCCAAGAATTTACCCAAAGGCATGTCATTGTCTGTGTAATATGCAATGACTACTGTTTCTGGATTTGCTAATGATTGAGTTTCAGTGATGAGAGAGGATGAAGAGAGAAGTAATTTGGGATCTACTTTTGGATGTTTTGTGAAGAGCACAATTATGTTCTGATGAACATAGGGTGTTAAGATGTCTCCAAAGATGGCCAATTCCGTTTCTGTGTAGTGATCTTCCACATTGACTTGTGAGTCTCCATGTTGTTGTTCATGAACATCGTATGCAGACGACAACGGCATTGTTGATTCCGAGTAATTGTATCTCGAATGTTGTAGTTTCTCTCGAGTGGGATTTACAATTCCAAGTTTGGCAAGGTCCAAATCTTCTAATTTCAATGAAAATTTGACATTGGGAGAGGCAGACAAAATATATGGCGAATTGGTGATATAGGGCGCATGATCAATTCTCAAAGTTCCACACTCATCAAAGAAGAATTCTGTTTCTAATTTCAAGTTATACGCCACATAAACAGCAAATTTGAAAATGGGTTTCACTAATTCGAGCTCTTTTTCATTCTCTCCTCTTAAAACAACGGTGCTTTGAGCATCTGAATATTTACCACAAACAATAAATAAATTCTTATCTCCAATGCGTTTCATGTAGGCATGAGTGCATTGAGGTGGTGGTGTTTGATTTAGGTTCATGTGGAGAATGGATTGATCATATTCATCAATAGAGGACAAAATTGGATATCCTGTACATCGTGAAATTCTTTCCAAGACTTTGCGTTTCACATTTACAACCACGGAAATGCCTTTGGATAGTAGTAATTCTTTTGCAAATCGACTCACTGATTTTTCAACAAAAACTAAATCAGGTTTCTTTTCTGCAATCTTTTCAACCAAAAGTTTCAAAAATTCTTCTTCTTGACTAATGAGAATATCCATAGAAGTCATACTTTGAGTTTCTGCTTTGTGGTATTGATACGCAATGGGACAACTAAGAATTAAGATTTTTGGATTTTTCAAATTTGTTTTCATACGTTTGTGAACTACATTCTTTGAAAATACGACACCTCCATCAACATATTCAGATTTTGACATGTTACTTCCTAACACTTTCTTCACTTTCAAATAGTGTCTAATATCCATTTTATCTCCTCTCAAAGTATTAGGATTTAAAGAGTTCACAGTTCTGAGGGCTAATCCTACAATGACTTCTTCCCATTTGGGATCAATTGGTGGTGGAGGTGTTGTAAGAGATGGAGAAACGGTAGTGCCATTGACGGTATCGATTGAAGAATCAGTAGTAGATGATAACCACATGGCATTTTCTCTTTGGATTAATTGAGAAACAATCGCCTTAAGGTGTTTTTGAGAGACTTCTTCAAGAGAATTCAAATGTTCATCAAAACCTTGCTCAAATTCTTCTCCTGAAATAATTTTAAAAGGTACTGTTCCATCCATTCCACTGTTGGGATGATTGTCTGTTTCTTCACTTGCTGCTGCAATTGCAAAATCATTATTACTCATCAAGAGTGAGTCGTCAAAGATCGTAGTTGGATTGAGTGAATTGGTATTAATTCTCATCCGTATGGAATCATTGTTTTCCTCTTCATCATCATCACTACTGGAAGCATCATTTGGAGATGTATTACCATTCTCACCTTTGGGCACTTTATCATGATTTTCCTGATAATCGTCATCTAGATCAGCTTCAAGATCTTCAGCAATACCTTTTGAACCAAATTCATCAATGCTTGAAAAGAAGGATGTAAAAGATTTGTGTGGAGCCATAGCGCCACCAGATGGGGATGCAGTAGTTGTGAGTGATCCTAACTGACCTGTGGAATTTGTTATGGGTGGAGTAGGTGTAGAATTTGATAGATTATTGGCTTGAGTGCTCGTGTTCAATGCAGTTGATGTTGAAGAGAAACTACTGATAGCAGCAGAAGCAGCAGCAGTGGATTGAGTGTTTGAGGTTCCTCCTCCACCACCCAATATTTGAGAGAGATTTTGTGACTGGCCCACCAAATTATTACAATAATTACACACTCTCATTTTTCCAGTATATCCCCATTTTTTACCTAAATGAATCCATCATAATTTTTTGAATCATTGTTTCAATCTTCTTCACTTACCATCAATAAAGTAATCAGAGCATTTCCAACAAAATATTTGTCCACAAATTCTACAATGATGTTTTCTTTTAAAAACACTAAAAGGAGTTAAACATTCATAACAATTAGTGACACGATCATCTGGCATCCAAAACTGTCTTCCACTTGACTTTCTCTGAAGCGTGTTGGCAATGAAATTTCGAAGCCCTTTTTCACGACCAGCATGATGACTCATCTCAGGAGTACCACCGCTACTACAATTGTAATAAGGTTGCGTATAAGGAGTATTTGGTGTGTTGTTATTGGATGAAGGTTGAGTTGGAATTGAGGGTGATTGAGAATTGTTTTCGAAATTTGATTGTTGAGTGTATTGGTTTGGCAAATTCTGTTTTCTTGGTGAATCTATTGGAGTACTTGTCACCTTATCTTGTTTAACGATTGGAATTATCAATGGAGATGGTTCAGGATTTTCTGTTGTCTCTGGAATTGTAAATAGCTCAGGATGAGATTTGGATCTGTTCATCCATGAATCTTGTGCTGTGTTATGTCTTCCTTGTAGATCAACCCTATTTTCCATTTTTAGAAGTTCTTTCTTGTTCACAAGAGAAAATCCAACATAGGATGAACCACCATTTTCGCTTTCGACTAGACCAGAATTGTCTTTTGAGATAGACATTGATCGTTTTTTTGTGCTAATGATACTATCAATATTCTTTAGATCCAAATGTTTCAATTGTGGGTTTTCAAGATATGAATGATTTTTAGAATGATTTAGAGAATCAATGGGAGGAGTATCAAAGGTTACTCTTGTTGACGGTAATTGTTCTTCATGATTATTTGTAGTAGTAATATTAGGACTTGACTTGAGTAATTGTTGGTGTGGAATTTGTTTATCAAAATTTGTGATGTTGTTATTATTGAAATTATTTGCTGTCTTGTACTCCTCTAAAATTTCGGAATTGGTCATGGACTTGATGAACGAAGAAGAAGTCTTCTTTTTCGACTTTTTTATAGGAACTTCATCACTCAACTTTAACGGGTTGCTACTAACATATAAATACAGAGATTGATTGGATGGATTTTCATAAAAGAAATAATTATTGTCAGACGATGATAAATTATTGGAAACCACATGATTCAATGTGGCTGATGATGAAGTGTTGTTTGGATTGTTTTGAGGATTATTAAATATTTTGGAGAGGAAAGATGAAATGTTTTGTCCTCCGTGAGCATTCGTGGTGAATTCCACGAGTTTAGGCTTTGCACTATCAAACGCCGGAATGAAGGAAGTGGTTGAAAAATTAGAAACAGATCTGTAATGCCTTGTTGTTGCAGAAGAAGAATCAACATCAGATCGTGGTGTATGTGAATGTGTGGATTGTGGAGTGATGAATGGTGGTGGTTGAGATCTCGCCGTGGTCTCTCCGTTGTTACTGTTGGGAGGGAGAGTTGAAG
This sequence comes from Naegleria fowleri, assembly GCF_008403515.1. NCBI lineage: Eukaryota > Heterolobosea > Eutetramitea > Acrasida > Naegleriidae > Naegleria > Naegleria fowleri. Next base: position 726,186 of record NW_025407936.1, read on the forward strand.
GAGACATTTTTTTTTATTTCACTGTCCATGCGTTTATTTGTTCGAAAATTCAAACGTTATTCATGGCTGTGTGTGCAATTAGTACAGTTAAAGGTGGTTCATGTCATCAAAGTTAGTGTAATTATTGTTGTAAATTTCAATTATTGTTTGTCATCAAGGTGAGTTGAAGGAGACATTTTTTCGGAGTTTGGAAATATCTTGTCCTCCGCTAAGAAGGGTCAAGCCTGGGCACTAAGGTTTTTGTCAAGCCTCATCCATTGAAAACAGTGTAAATGAACTGGATTGGTCGACCGGTCAATCAAGATGCTCCTGCTGCTTTTAACAATCAAAACATGTAAAGGATTCTCAACATTCAAGAGCGTGAATCCCCTCGACGTCGAGCTCCTTCCTCCACTTCTTATTAAATCGTGATGAAAAATATAAAAAAATATCGAATCTTGAGATCGTCTCATTCCAACCCGATAACAATACCTCTTCGTGTGTGGTGGTTGTCAAAGTACAACTAGTACCTCGTTCAGCATATATCATCATCATCCTATTAAAAGCATCATTCAAATCATACGAATCCGATTATTCTTACACCTTTCAGAATGAATAGCAACAAACTCTCCTCCGAAGGCAATCAGGTCCATTCTTCCATTCATACCTTCCATCCATCCCCCACGACCACCACTACGATCACGACCACCACGACCATCACTACAATCACCACAGAAGAAGAAGAACCACAACAACCATCATCCTCTTCTGTTCTTCAACAACATTTACCTTCTTCTTTAGTCGCTCCTATCAAACAAAAACATGATAAAACTATCCATGCCATTGCAGGAAGCATGAGTGGTATGGCTGCTGCCATTGCTCTTGCTCCTCTGGATGTCATTCGAACAAGACTCATGATTCAAAGAATTCCTCATAAAGCACACTATTCTCATTTACCATCACAACTTCATCAACAAACTCATCATCAACATGTTGCATCACCCTATCGAGGAGTTTTAGGAGCAATGAAACACATGATAAAGACTGAAGGATTTACGAGCTTATATAAAGGATTGGGAACTAATTTATTGGGCTATGTTCCAAATTGGGGAGTTTATTTTACGTCTTACGAACATTTTAAATCCACATTTGCACAGAGTCAATTGCTGAAAGATCATCTCATGTTAAATCATCTTGCCAGTTCAATGCTGAGTGGAATTATTACTTCATTTGTGGTATCTCCCATGTGGGTGATAAAAACAAGAATGCAAACACAAGTTGAAAGGCAATATACTGGAATTTATCATGCATTTAGAGAAATTTTAAAAAACGAAGGAGTTAGAGGTTTATATAGAGGCTTAACACCTTCTTTATTTGGAACGATACATGTTGGTGTTCAATTTCCATTATATGGTTAGTTTTTATTTTTAACATTTCATTCAACTTATAATGTTTCACGTTTTATTTGATTCGGTGTAATTTTTCTCATTTCCAAATCTGAATAGAATTTTTAAAGAAAGAGCTCAAAAAAGATACAAATCTCAATAACATGACAGTTATTATAATTTCTAGCTCAGCAAGTAAAATAGTAGCAAGTATGATTGCATATCCTCACGAAGTGTTGAGATCCAGATTGCAAGATCATGCACACGGAAAAGACATTCAACTTGCAGCTAATTATGAGCCTTACAAAGGAATGAAAGATGCAATATACAGGATATGGCATGAAGAAGGATATAGAGGATTTTATAGAGGAATGACAGCTAATTTTGTTCGAGTAGTACCGGCAGCAGTTTTAACATTAGGAAGTTTTGAACTATTTGCACAATATTTGCATAAAATCCTCGATTAATTTGAGAAGTCAGGAAATTCTCTCCAATTTCGCCATGTATTTCAATCATCTGAAGCTATGAAAGATGAACTAATTGAGCGCTTGTTTAAGTTTTAGCACTGTGTCTTTGAACATTTCATATTCAGAGTCTGAATGAGCAATTAATTTCGATGCAATACCAAATACCAACTTCCACTCTTTGTTACTTTGGTCATCATGTTGTGGTTTTTGCTTTTTCTTTATGAGCTCTTCTAAAATGATCTCACTTTCATTGATGATTGCAGAATTTATACCTAACATTTTTGCTAACTTAATTCCGTATCTATCTTCTGAGCAGCTTCCAGGTTGTAATTGGTAGAGATAATTCAACTCGCCATCTTGTGTGGTTGTCACTCTAAGGTGTGAATTTTTAATGTTGGGATATAAATTCTCCAAATCACTCATTTCAGTGTAATGAGTAGCAAAGAGTGAATATGAGCGTAATGACTTGAAACATGTTGCCAAAAATTTTAGCTCAACTCAAAACTTACACTTAGATGTTCTGCAATACTCCATGCAATTGCGGTTCCTTCAATATTGCTCGAACTTCTTCCAAGCTCGTCGATTATTATTAAGCTTTTGTTAGTTACATTTTGAACGATGTTGGTGACTTCTTTCTATTATGGTGTTGGTGGATATTTGTGAGAAACTTAACATACCATTTCAACCATGAAAGTGCTACTATTATTTTCAATATTGTCATTGTTACCAATTCTGGTAAATATTCGGTCTGCAATTCTAATATTGCAATAACTACATGGTACATAACATCCTATTTGGCTGATAATTTGGATACAAGCAACCTGTTTCAGGTAGGTAGATTTTCCTGACATGTTGGCTCCTGTTATAATGTGAAAATTACTTGATTCTGATAGATATGTGTCATTGGCGACATATTCTCCGTTTAAATTTTTTTCTAAGACAGGGTGCCTTCCTTGCTTAATGGCAGTTGGTCCTTCGGTGCAAAACTGAGGTCTGATGTAGCTATTATTTAACGTAACAAGAGTAGCAAAGGAGAATAGCATATCAAGAAGACCAATAGATTCACCTAATTTGTACAGATCACTGATATGAGTCTTAATAATTTCTGTAAGCCTGCTGACAACCATTTCTGTCATTAGATATATCTCATCAAGAATTTCTTTCATGCGCACGTTCAGAGAGTTTAGCTCTTCAGTAGAACAATGGACGATCTTCCCTTTCTTTAGTCTTTGGATCAACAACTTTTGAGCCTCATGTGACAAATGAACATTATCCTCATAAGTGAAGTGATAACCTCTTCTTACATTGTACCGAAGTTTTAGAGATGATACGCCAGTTTCTGCTTGACAATATTTGTGATGGCTCTGTATTTCTTCTACTGTCTCAATATATTTCTTTCTTCCAATATCCAACAAAGCATCCACGTTAGCTGCCACAGAAAAGATAACTTGCTGCTGCTTGTTTTTGCAGTTTACAATGCCTTTTTCATTAATGATTTCATCGATGCTTTGTTTTAGACTCGATAATTCCTGATATTCTAACGATTGAGATATAGCTTTTAAAATTGGAGTGGTGTACGATCTGAGCTTTTCTTCAAGCAGAGGAACTTTTTCAATTATTTTTCTCAAACAAATAATATTAAGCACACATGAATGAGAACATCTGGCAGAGGAAGAACGTTTGGTGTGAGTGAATTGGGTTAGTAGATGAGCAATGTCTATATTGAACTCTGAAAGAAGTGCACCGACTTCAAAAAACTCCTTTTCGTTAGCCAGTATTTCATCCACTGTATCTAACCTTGCGTTGAGAGATGTTATGTCTAATAGTGGTTGCAACAAATTGGTCCGTAAAATACGTTTACCCATTGGAGTCTTGGTGTAGTCGAGATGAGAAAGCAAAGTTGAGACTCCATTCCCATACTTCAAACTTCTCACCAATTCCAAAGACGAAATGCTTGATGAATCTATCATGAGATGCCCGTCGCATGCAACATAGGAGATTCTCAGACTTCTTGGTTGGAAGGTAATCTCCTGTACATACTCCACATATTGTATGACGGCAGATAAAGCACTAACGCTAAGGTACTTGGAAACGACGTCGGATTGAATTGAAGAATTTTCATGATCCATCAACAAGGTATTAATGTATTCATTACCCTTATTCTCATTGAAAAGCTTTCTTGCTATGAACGTTATTTTCGCCTTGTTGGAAGTTCCTTCACTGTTGCTTTCTAGCTCTTGCTTTACCACAGAGGACAACTTGGTATCGTACAACGTTTTCGGAAACAATACTTCTGCAGGTTCATACACCTTCAACATGTTGCAAGTATTGATGTAGCTGGAGCCTTCGTTGTACTGAGTAAGTCTAACCGAATTCGTTCTGAGATTGAAAACAGCAAACCCAACTTCCCTTGCTTGATTGTCGAGTAATGCAACAATATTTAAGGAAGGAGAAGCATTGGTGCCTGCTGAATGAGTGTTATACTTATGGAGTGTTGACCCTGTTGATGATTTCCTATTGGAGGGAAGAGTGCTTGATAGAGTTTGCCCAACGGGAAAGTGATTTTCATACATAGCCTTACCAGCCTTTGGAGTGCGATTGATGTTGGAGGAGGAAATGCGGGCAGTTGATGGCGTTTTCATTTTATTTTCTGTTGTAAGAGTATATTGTAAAGAGGTGATAATTATGGATTTGTTATTGCAGTAAGGCTGGATCACAGGAAGAAACTAATTGATGGAGTTGCTCGATTAGTTTTGGAAGTTCTTCACGTTTAAATTTAAGATAAGTCTTTGCTCTTTTCTCGAGGTGAGTCAATTCCGATGTAAGCTCTTGGATAGTGGTCAGGTCGTCCTCCATTTCAATCAACTCTCTCAAATACTTTCTTTTGTCCTTTTCTAATTCATAAATTGGCGTCCAATTAGTTTCAAACTCCTCCAGAACATTCTTGATTTTGTCGATTTCTTCAATTAGCTGCAATGGATCGCCGTCTCTGATATTCTCTTCAACAGCTCGTACATTTTCATGAGTATCTAACGTTTGAGGAGTTGCAGTGAGTGAGTCATCTTTGAGTTGAAAGGAATCTTGTTTTTGGTGGTGTTGATCATGATTTTGTACAAATGATTTCAATTCCTGCTCTGAGCTTGGAGGTTGAGAATGAATGGCACCATCTACAGCCACATCATCCTCGGAATGACTCATTCTCACAGGAAAGTTGAGAAGTAACAACTCGTTTGGAATTCTTGGTGATGGTCTTCTTTTTGGTGGACCTTTGCTGAGCGTTAGTACATCTCGAGATGTGACACCATTATTCGGTTGGTGATGATGATCGGATTGAATCATGTTTGTTGCTTTTCTGTAACCACTGAATAAATAGGACCCTCGTTTTTGAGCGTTTCGAATGGTAATGTACAACCAATGTCGAGCGAACTTTTCAACCTTCTTCAAAGAGTCGAACTCACTCATGGTATGATTCAATTGAAGGTTTCTCATTCGTTGAGTGTGGTGGTCATAGGCAGACTTTCAAATCTCAGGTCATTGATCATCTCAATGAAAAACAATTAAAACTTACTTCAATCCATTGAATTAATCCTCTCCGCATCAATAGTGCATTTCTGTTCTCCAATGCTTCAATTTCTAATTTACTCTTAGCTCGAGCATAGTAAACATAATTCTTCAAGGCTGCAAATGTTTTCTTTGCCAAATGTTTCTTCATGAGAAAATCTGCTTTTTTCAAACTACATTTCTCGTTCAGTCGTTTTTGGACAATTCCATTCCAAATATCGAACATTGGTTTCACTAAATGTTTCAATGAAAATTGTAGAGCTTTTCTATGCAATTCCTCATTTCTTCTCCTGAATAGAACATAGGCAAATAATTGTTTCATTGTCTTTTCTTTCAGTATACGATTGTGATGAAGAGCTGCTCTCTCAAAATTGATTCTCTGCACTACCTTGTTCTCATAATAGTGTCTCCAAGCTTTAAAAACTCTGGAAAGTTTTGAGCATTCCAATTTAGCTTTTAATTCGGAAACTCGAATGTCTTCCTTCTCTTTTTTTTCTTTTCGAACCAGAGTATATTGAATCAATGCTCGGAAAGCTGTAGAAGCTAGATATTTGTTTCTTCTTCTCAAGATGGGTTGAATTTTATCATTGAGTGATTGGTTTCTCTCTTCTTCAAGTAAGTAATTATTCTAATAAGATTGATCCATCATTAGATGCTCATAGATTTCAATGGGACTTACCTTCCAATGTCTAAAACTCTTATACAAACATGAGAAACGGTAAAAAATGTCTGCCTTGTGACAATTTTGATATTTTTCTTTTCTTAATTGGCAATACTGGAATTATGAAAATAAGATTTTGAAAGAAAAATTATATGTCACTTACATTGCTAAGAGCAAACAAAGACTTTCTGATCAAGGATTCCCAACGGAAACATTCCGCTCTCTCTGTTAAAAAGAATGCTTGTCTTTGAGACGAAAGTTTGTCTTTCCAGGTAATTAAAACCTGTTTCAGCTCTCTCTTTCTTTGTTTTTGAAGAACAACTTTCTATTGCCTTGTTTGAAATAACCAAAGCAGCATGTGAAAAACATACCTCTAATTCGTTGAAATGAATCCTATTTTGTAAAGTAATTTTCCAATTATTGAAGTATGACGACAAATATTTCGTTCTAAAATATTCTTCGGCTTGCTTCAATTTCAATTTCTTTTCTTTTTTGGTGTTGCAATACTTTGCCAGGCAATCAAACGCCATTCTCAATTTCTTATTATTGAAAAATCGATCCACAATTTCTTGTTTTGTTGCCATGATTTTTCTCTTCTCTGTATTTTTCATTACCTGGTGTCGTAATGAATTGAAGATCCTTCTTTTAATTGAACGATCATAGTATTCGGTAGCCTTTCTGGTCTTTATATCAGCTTCTTCTTGAATGTGTTTTTTTAGTGCTGACCATGCTTTACAGAGTAAAACCTTTGTGTAAAAGGATTCCGCAATGTTTACCTTATCTCTCAAAATTTTAACTGCAATTTTTTGTTTTTGAAAATTTCCACACGATCAGACACTTACTTCCTTTAATAGCAGCAACCACTCGTCTCACATTTCTGTGATATTCAAAATTCTCAGCAACGAGTATTGAATCACGCTTGATGCGTTGAATGTCACAATTTGTCTGCAACGATTTTAATACTCGAATTTGTAAAATTTTGTTAAAATGTTGGTAGGCCATTTCTTCATTTTCCAATGAGATCAAACCAAAAACGTTAAATTATGGAATGTACATACCTGTAAGCTCTTGTTCTTTCTTTAAACTAAGGTTTAGCCGTTGCCTCCATGCCAAAAAAAAGTATTGCATGACAGAAAATTTGTGACGAGTTTGCATAATGAATTCTCGTTTCCAAATACTTTCTCTATCTTCTTTTCTTCGTTTCCAATGTTGAAAGCATTTAAAAATCAGAGTCGTATTTCTCCTATTTTTTGCCTTAATTTCATTCAAGCCCTTTCGAGCAAACCACTTCCAATGATTTATAACTTTTCTTGCTAATTCTTCGCTACGCAATTTGATTTTTCGTCTTTCAATAGCTGCTTTTCTTTTTTCTCATCCACTCTTCCGAGAAGTTGTTGCAAGTAGAATATTCTTGTTGATTTACAGGAAAAACTCCAAGTCTCTTAAACTGGTTGGTAAGGGCATCCAAAGACTCCGTATTTGCAGAGCTTTTTTTAAATTGGTGCTCATCTCTAGTCATTAATTGAGGTGAGTGAGGGATTATGGATGTTTTGGTTTGAGTGTTTGATTTGGTGGTGTTCGTTTGTGGTGGTGGTAGCGATGGCTTTGATGTTGTTTTGCATAATTGTTTGTGACTACAAAATTGTTCGTTTTGTCCTATAATATTATTTACAATTACTCTAGGGTTTGTTGATAATGATGGTACATGTGGTGGTACAACTGTTTCTCTTTGATTATTATATGGCAAGGGTTTTTGAACATATATTTCATCTTCTGGATCTTCATCGTCATCAATATTGTGATATCTTACAACGGGTGCTTTGGGTGAGTTGTTGCTCGGTTGTATGATGGTGGTTGTTGTTGGTGGTGGTTTCCGAGGAACATTGGGTGCTGATAATTTGTGATTGATTGGTTTTTCTGAAGGAATCGTTGTTGTTTTCTCTGTGTTTCGTTGCCCTTGCATGGCTCGTTTTTGTATGGGTGGATGAGTTGAGATCTTCTTTGATGGTGGACCAGAAGTGGGGATCTTGTTTTGCATTTTCTTTTGGTTTAGACTTTCACTTTCGTAAAATATTTCAACTCTTGGACATCTCAGAATACGGTCCAAGGTGTGCAGTTTAATATTTACAACCACTTGATTGTTTGTACTTTGCATAAAATCCCGTATTAACGATGTAAGAATTCCCTTTCCACACTGAAAGGCTTTTTCCAATCCAAAGAGGAATGTTTTGGCGCCAAGTTGACCCGCTCAAAGTTTAATTTTCTTTTAAAAAAATTCGGAGCAGTCAAATCTGTCTTCTTCTAGGCTTTACTTCTGATCGTCATCATCAAATTTTTGAATATTTCTCAAGCCTTGTTGTGAGACCGTAATTACCGACTGCTTTTTCAATCAACCATTTAATTTATACATTCCTTTAAACATGAGTACCGCTGCCAGCCAAAGCCAAGGAACACAATCTTCTCTCTCCTCTGGCACCACCACGACAAATAATCATCATGGCCAAATTGTCAGAATCGAAGTCGAAAATTTCAAATCCTACAAGGGTCGCCAAATTATTGGTCCTTTCAACGATTTTACTTGCGTCATCGGTCCCAATGGTAGCGGCAAGTCAAATCTAATGGATGCCATCAGTTTCGTTATGGGACTAAGAGCACAATATCTCCGTTCTTCACATTTGAAACAATTAATTTTCAATGGTGACGGGTTGGCCCAACTCCAGAATAGAACAGCCTTCGTGAAGTTGGTTTTCAAAACATCTCCTGAACATGAAGAAGAAGAAGGAGCTGAAATTGAATTTACAAGAACTATTTCAGCACAAGGACAAACTGAATATAAGATTAACCAAAAGACTGTTCAAGCAAGTGATTATGAAAAAAAGTTGAAGAGCTTTGGTATTCTTACAAAAGCAAGAAACTTTTTAGTTTTTCAAGGTGATGTTGAAAATGTAGCATCAAAGTCTCCCACAGAGTTGACCAAGCTGTTCGAACAAATTTCTGGTTCAGAGGAATACAAAAAAGAATATGATAGACTTAAGGAGCTATATGAGCAATCCAACAACAAGCTCATTACGAATTTCCAAAAGAAGAAGGGAATTACCACCGAGAAAACACAATATAAAAACCAAAAGAAAGATGCTGACAGATTTGACGAAGCAACCAACCAACATACAGAATTGCAAGCTCAATTTGTTCTGTGGAAATTATACCATATTGAAAAGGACATTCGTAAGCATAGAGCTGAATTGACACGCCTCAACAAGGACAAGAATAACTTGACATCCAGACAGAAAACAACCAACGATGAAATTAATGAAAAGAAGAAAGAAATGGCCAAGTTAAAGAAACAAAATCTTCTTTCTGCAACAAAAGTTAAATCACAAAAAGATGACGTACAAAAAAAGAGAGAAGCACTTGCATCTTTAAAGGTTGAGGTTAGTCACTTGGAAAATAGTTTGAAGCAACATTCTAAGAATATGGACAAGAAGAGATCACAGCTTGATAAACACACAAAGGATGTAGAAAAGATGGAAGAAGAAATTAAAACTCTCGAAGAAGAAAGACAAGAAATGGAAAACAAATTAAAAGAAGAAAGCCAAAGAGAGTTGAAACTTTCTGGAGCAGATCTCGAAGAATATAACCAACTAATGACTCAAGCTGCTGAAAAGACAGTCAGTTTAAGACAAGAACTTGCTTCACTTAATGGAGAAAAGAGCACTCTTGTTGAATCTCAAAAAACACTACAACAAAAGGTTAGTCAAATGGAAGAAAGAAAGAAACAATTAGAAGATCAAAAGAAAACAAACCAAAAAAGACTTGAAAAGCTCGAAGAAGCACTTCAAAATCTTGAAAATGAACTCCAAGAAAAGAAGAGAAAATATGATGAACTCTCTCGGGCTAGTGACGAAAAGAAGAAGAGAAAACAAAAGGCAGAAGATGATTTACATGAAATGAGAGACAAATTAAAAGATGCCAGAGTCGAGAAACGTGACTCAGAAAGAGAACAAAAATTCAAAGAAGCTCTTGATGGCATGAAACGTCTCTTCCCTGGTGTTATTGGAAAGGTTGCTGATTTGTTTACAATTGTCCGTGAAAGATATAATGTTGCTGTCAACGTTGCAATTGGAAAACACTTGAATTCTATTGTTTGTGAAAATGAAAAGACTGCATTTGAATGCATCAAATATCTCAAGGAGCAACGTTTAGGTACTTGCACTTTCATTCCAATCGATACCGTTAAACCAAAAAAGATTAATGAAAAGTTGAGAAAGATTCCAAACACTACTGCCAAGTTGGTGATTGATGTCATTTCATTTGAAGAAAAACTCGAAACAGTTTTTAAATATGCCGTTGGTAATACCATTGTTTGTGACACTTATCAAGAAGCAGTAGACATTTGTTTCAATGATGTTGCTGGTTTAGGTTTTAAAGTTAAAGCAGTAACAATTGAAGGAACAGTTATCACTAAGGCAGGTATGGTCACTGGTGGGTTGGCAGATGCCAAGACAAGAGCTTCAAGATATAAGGAAAAGGATATCGAAAAGTTAAAGAATGACAGAGATAAGCTTGTTTCTGAAATTCAATCTCTCACAAGAGAAGAAGCTTCTGATTCAACATATCTCATCAAACTTCAAAACGATATTTCTCAAATTGAAGGAAGAATGGTGGTCAAAACAGATATTGAATTCACCAAGAAGAAGATTGATGGCATTGAAACTGAATTGAGAGATGTAGATAGAGAAATTCAAGCTGAGACACCAAATCTTACCAAATTGAAAGATTCCATTAGCAATCTTGATGCAAGAATTGAATCTATTGAAGATTCAATTGCTAAAGTTGAAGAAGGTATTTTCACTGCCTTCTCCAAGAAGATTGGAATTGATAATATCAGAGAATATGAAAATAAGAGATTAAAAGCAGAAGAACATGCCGCTAAGGAGAGATCAAGATTTGAAACTATGATTTCTCGACTGACCAACCAATTAGAGCTCATTAGAAAGAGAGATGTTGCTACCTCACTTGACAGACTTGAAAAGGAGGTTGAAACCGAAGAGAAATCTCTCGATAAGAAGAAAGAGAGAGTCAAACAATTAGAGACAGAACTTATTTCTGTTGAAAAGGAGTATAAGAAGCTACTTGAAGAATTGAAGAGTTCCCAGTCATCCATTGATGATAAAAACACTGAAATGAATGAATTGAAGAAGATTCTTCAAACTGACATGGACGAGCTGACAAAGATTGCTAAACAAATTACAGCAAAAGAAAACCAAATTGAACAACTAAGAAATAAGAGACAAGAAATGTTTATGAAGTGTAAAATTGAAGAGATTGAACTTCCAACGATCAAAGGTAGAGTCACTGTTACACCTGAGGAAGAAGAATCCGAGGAGGAAGAAGAAGAGGATGGAAAGAAGAGAAAGCAAACCAGACCAGCAGGTAGAAGCAAGAAGAAGAAAAAGCAATCTGAAGAAGCTGAAGAAGAGGAACCAGAAGAAATTAGATTCAGTGAGTCTTTTACCATTTCCCAAACAACAGAAGAAGAGACTCCTGCTTCTCAAGAACTTGTCACACTTGACTTTTCTTCCATTGATAAATCCAAGAAAAAAGTTAGAGACTTGAAACACTATGAAGAAATTGAAAAACAATTCGAAAATGAACTGCAAGAACTTCAAGAAGAAATTGAAAAACTTGCTCCAACAACGGCAATAGCTGGAAAATATGATGTGATCAACAAGAAATATAAGGATACTCTCGAAGAATACAAAAAGACAAGAGAAGAAACAACAAAGATAAAGAAGGACTTTGAAGAGATCAAGAAAAAGAGAAAGGAAGCATTCACAAAAGCATTTGACAAAATTGCTGACTCTATTGATTCAATTTACAAAGATTTAACTAAATCAGAGAAAACACCAACAGGTGGTACAGCCTATCTCACTTTGGAAGACACTGATGAACCATATCTTCAAGGAATTAAGTACAATGCAATGCCACCACTTAAACGTTATAGAGATATGTCACAGTTGAGCGGTGGTGAAAAGACAGTTGCTGCTCTGGCTTTATTGTTTGCAATTCACAAGTACAATCCTTCACCATTCTACATTTTGGACGAAGTTGATGCTGCTCTTGACAACGTTAACGTTAACAAAGTGGCTGATTATATTAGACGCTCTGTGAACAAGCAAACAGATCTCTTGTGTCAATTCATTATCATTTCATTGAAAGAGAACTTTTACACCAATGCGAAATCCTTGGTTGGTATTTTCAGAGACATTCCTTCCAAGTCATCCAAAACGCTCACCATAGATATGAATCAGTTTGATGAAGAACAAAGGCATCATGCCGAAGAAGAATGATTTGTAAAAATGTAATTTTAAATTTAATTATTGAATCAAAACAGAAATAATAATTCTTTGTTAATTTATCAATCTGTTTAGTTCAGTCCAATCAGTTCTTGTGAGCGCTCGAAGAAAAAAATGCCTCCAAAAAGATCCCTTCTTTGCGACATTATTGTGGTGGAAGACGACTCGACCTCGGATAATCTCTCGGAGAAGAGTGATAACGATGAAGAGGTCGTTGAAGTAAAACAACACCTTTCCAAAACAAAAAACACACTCCCTTCTTCATCTGAACCCAGCACTAAAAAGATTAAACCATCCCCAACAACAGAGGCGATTCCCCGAAATGTGGCTTCTTCTATGAATTCAACAACGACACACATTCAATATCATGGAGACAAAATTTATTATAATCCTCTTGCCAATGAAAAACAATCCAATTCAGATCATTTCCTAACGATTTCACAAATTCTTGAAGTGAGAAAAGCTAAAAGTTTATTTCTTTCTTCATTTTGTTTAGATTATGAATTTTTACAAACCATCATTCCATTCGAGTCATTACAAATTCCGATCACCATTTCTCATCATTGGGATCAAAAACAAGAAAAAGTTGGGAAAAAGTTTATTCAACTTGGAAAATGTCCAGTCTGTGTTTGTAATCCAAAACTACTTGGACAATATTCAAACATGCATGCAAAATTATTTATCATTGAATTTGAAGAAAAGATTAGAATCGTAATAAGTTCAGCAAATTTAACTCAATTTGATTGGCAATATTTCAAACAAGCAATTTGGATTCAAGAATTTACAAAAAAACTCTCCACATCAAGTTGTAAATTTGAAAACGATCTAGTTGACTTTTGGCAACATTTGACAGGCATTCCAGGTAATTTTTTAAGAAAATATGATTACTCTACAGCTAAGGGTGAATTAATTCCATCCGTTCCTGGATATCACACCACAGACAAGTATGGTCATCTGGCCATTAAAAAGTCCATAGCTGCAATGAACTTTTCTTCAACAGAAATTCAACAGTTGAAAGATTCTCCCTTGTATTTTCAAATGTCAAGCATTGGATCTTTAAATGCAAACTACATTTCGGAATTGAGTGATAGTTTTTATGTGACAAAAAATAAGGATCTATTTCACATGGTATTTCCATCACTTGAGGTTGTCAGTCAAAGTCATTTTGGATTAAGATGTGGTGGAATGATTCATCTCAGAAGCAAAACTTATGAAACTTCTACATTTCCAAGAAATTTGATGAGTCATTATACTCCAACTCAAGGTAATCACTTGTCTCACTCCAAAATAATATTTCATCAATCAAACAATAATCCTAATGTTGGATTTATGGTCATTGGATCTCACAACCTGAGCCAAGCAGCATTAGGAAAGCTTCAAAAACAAAATTCACAATTATACATCTCAAATTATGAATTAGGAATTGCCTTGAAATTAGATGTGTTTTCAAAAAGTTCACTTGGTGTGACTGATTCCCAAAGTGATTCTCAAAGTACCTATTCATCACCTTCCATGTGCTCTCAAGGTCCGCTTACCAATGAACAATTGCATTCACAATTTGGGCTCTTATTACCTTTCAAAATACCACCAACAAGGTATGACCACAAACACGATTCACCATTTATACTTGAAACAGTTCAGGATTTGTATGATGATTAGATTGCAAATTTAAGGAGATGAGTGGTGGTCTTGTGTGAGATCACAAGGTTACACCAATTTTATAACCTTGTGACCTCACGTACGAGATTACGTTCCACTATTGAATGGTTTTAAAAAGTTTCAAATAATAAAAATGCAAAACTCATCAGTTGTGCTGCCCAACAACAATCAAAACAACAACAACATTACACAAGTGTGTGATGCGACGGCTTTACAGGAATGTTTCAAGCGGAACCCAACCAATCGACAAGAGAAATGTAAAGTAGAAATTGAGGAATTTAAGAGAGCCTGTGAAGAGAAAGCCAAGTAAGTTTGTTGGAATACATTCGGAATGACATCAAAATTTACCTCAACACAGAGAATTTAAACAACGAACAAGTAATAACGGATCTGGCTCTAATAATATCTCCAATGAAAAGGATTATTGTGAATCGGGGTATTGCAAAGTAGACATTAACAAACTGTAGTCATGATGTATGCGCGCCTCTCTAGTGCTCTATAATTTTACTACAAAATTGATTACTCTTGCAATAATTTACAAACAATTATTTCCATGGTTATTGATGGTTATTGGTATTCTCCTACTAATTTTGATGTCAGTAGTACTATCATCATCCACAATTCATTTCAAATAGTGTTGTTCAATCATTAATTACTGGTCAACAATTCTTCTATTGATCCCACTGTGCTTCATCTGTGCGATATTGAGCAGTCTTCTTTTCTTCTTGTTCCTTCTTCAGTCTATCAAGGTCCTCTTGCGACAGTCTATCATCCACATACATTAACTTGTGCGAAGCAACTTGTGCCCGAATATTATCCACATGAGTCATGGCTAATCTCACAGCATCTCTTAATTCATCCTCATGTTCATATTTGACTCGGAACATTTGAGCAGCTTTTTGTTTTACAAATGTTCTTTGAATTTTGTTCGGGAATTGATTGCCTTCTCGTAGGATGAGTCGATACAGAGAAAGAATACCTCGTTTTGAAATGTCCAATGTGCTGTGCGATTCAATCATTTTTTTTACAACTTCTAGCTTGTATCGTTCACAGCTTGTAAGAACAAGCTAAGAGATGATGAATGATAAACATTCTCGAAACAAGAGCCAACAACATTTGGTGGTGCATGTTGATGAAAAGATTCATCATCAAGAATTCTTGATGTAATAAAAAAATGTCTGGCTTCACATTTGGCAACGTTGCCTCGAACCCATCATCAACCACAACAGGAGGCACAACAGGAGGAGGAGGATTTACTTTCAATTTTGGTACTCCATCCTCTCAAGCTCCAGCTACATCCGTAACAGCAACGACACAGCCTTCCACTTCAACTGGTAGTACTTCTACCACTGGAGGCTTTACCTTTCCGACCACCTCGACAGCAACGACATCAGGAACCACAGCACCATCAACAACAACAACAACCACCCAACCAACAACAACAACAGCTGGAACAACTGGAGGATTTACCATTCCATCAAGTACTACAACAACAACAACGACAGGAACAAATCCTACAGCAAGTACCACTGGTGCAACAACCGGAGGCTTTAATTTTGGTGCACCAGGCTCTACACCCGGATTAACAACAACTACCACAGCGCAACCAGGAAATGTTGATGTTGTAAATATAACCCCAAAAACAACCTTTCAAAAACTTCCAGATCAATATAAAAAAGCATGGCAGCAATTTGAAAAAGAAAAGACTACTAATAGAGAGAAAGCTGTTGAAATTGTGAAACAACAAGAGAATGCAAACGATACTCAAAAGATTAAAAAACATATAGTGAAGATTGAAAAGAAGATAAATGCATCAAAAGTCAATATTGGACGTTCTAAAGATACTGTAGAAACTTTAAAACACGATGTATTGGTAGAATCAAAGAATGCTGAACAAGCTCAAAACAATTTTAACAAGCTTAGGGCAACTTATACTAATATTGATCCAAATTATTCTTCAACATACTTTATTAATACAGCCCAAAAATTAGAACAGCGGATGCAAGAGATTTGGAAAGAAATAGAAGATATCAGTCAAACACTTTCTCATGGGGATGCATATCAAATGCCTTTTGGACAACTCTTACAAGGAACAATAGTGTCACAACAACAAGCATTCTTTAATGCTGCTGCCAGACTTTCTGTCCTACATGAAAAGGTAAACGAACTAAAAGAGCTATATATTAGGACATACCAAATTAAGGGAGACCCCTTTAAAGAACCCTCTAAAACTACTAAGCCATCCTTTAATTATTCAAAATCATTGAATGCCTCTCTTCCAGGATTGAACATCCAACCAATAATTTCAAACCCAACCTCAGGTGTCACAACCACTGCTCCGACTACAACGACAGGATTTTCTTTTGGAAATCCAACAACAGGTGGCACTACTGGAGGTGTTACTACTGGAGGAGGATTTAACTTTGGTGGAACCACTACAACCACAACCACCACTGCTCCAACGACGACCGGTTTTAATTTCGGAGGTACTAGCACCACTACTAGTGGTACTGGAGGATTCAACCTAAATATCAACAGGCGAAGATGATAAATTAAGATTTATGTGTGATCCAATATTTTGAATTTCCACCTATTATCTTGTTACGAATGATTTGAAATTGGTATTGGTTGTAACCTCTTAGAGAGGAATGCGAAACATGCAAGAAAAAATGGCGGATTCCAACCATTTACGATTTTCTCTCCCAATAAGAATTTAAATTATTGGATTTTTCATGAGATAAAAAAAATGAACGCCGGCGGTTGTAATGACATGCTGCCACTCGAGTTAGAGGAAGACTCAGCAGCAAACTACCAGCATCAGCCCATCCTGCAAGATTTTTCATACTACTCAAATGTTCCTCCGAAACATATTGTGGAAGGTCAAAAAGCTGTTCGGAGAAGACTAAGAAATAAGGGGACAAAAGATTCGGCTGCTAATTCTTTAGGTATGAGTACTCTAAGGTATCGTCAACTCCAAGAACAATCCAAGAAAACAAAGGAAACCATCAAGAGTGATCGAGAGAGTGATATCATGCACATGTTACGAATTTTACGAGGTCCTGACATGGATAGACACTCTTGTAGTAATAGTTCTGATTTTTCAAATGCTCAGCAAGAAGAAACTCGATCAGATTCATCTTCTCTCAGCTTTTTAACAAAATGTGCTTCTTCTCCAGTCGCCAAAACTCGAGAGGCACAAGAACAGGAAGCAAAGCTTGCAAAATTAACTCCAAAAGAAGAGTTAATGCCTCCTAAACAAAAATTAATGATTATTGAAAATAGAATTGCTAGGTTGAAAGATTTACAAATGCACCAAGCGGTCATAGATTTGAGAACCTTGGCAATCGCATTAACACGATTAGTTTATGGATCTCAAACAGTTCGATTAGCTGAGCATTATATGGATATCGGAGACACGTATACAAAAATGAAAGCTTTTGAACAAGCAAGCTCTTATTTAAGGAAAGGTTTAATGTTTTTGACAAAAATTGTGACAAATATTAATCACCATCAAACATCATCAACCAGACTTATCAACGAAGACGCTCCAGAACCTCTTAACTTCGAACAGGAATACACAGACGCGCGTCGATTACTTCCACATGTTCTTCTTGCGCTTGGAAAATGTTATGTTGAGCAAAACTGTATGAAAGAAGCACATGGTTGTCTCAAAGAAGCAGAGAGGCAAAACGATGCGCTAAGAGAGGAAGACAGAGATCCAACTATCACGTTTGACATTTCTCTTCAGCTTTCATACTTGTACACGAGACTGGGGAGATACGACGTGTCTCTCAGTCATTTAATTAATGCATGGGAAACAAAATTACAAATGACTGGAAGTCAACAACATCCAGACATTGCAAAAATTTTTTCGAGAAATGGCAGCTGTTCACTTGAAGAATGGAACCATTAACGAGGCAATTGAAAACTATGAAAAAGCAAAAAAAGTGTATGAAGAAATTGGTACTCCTGTTGCTCTTTATAATGCAGATGTTATATCTTACACCATTGCAAACTTGTTTGACGAAATGAACAACTTTGAAAAAGCTAGTTTTTACTACGAAGCTTCAACTAGAGGAATTGAAAATTATTTCGGACCTTATGAAAAGAAAACGATCAAAGTGTATGAACGCTTCGCAAGAGCAGTTCTAGAACAAGCTCAATCTCAAAACGACGACAAAACTCTGTATGATAAAGCAACCTCTCTCTACAAGGAATTATTGAAAAGAAAGTTACGCGTCTATGGGAATGACTCTCCTGAAGCAGGTATTACTCTTGAAATTTTAGGAGATATACAATTCACGTTGGAAGACTATGCAAACGCTCTCTTGTATTATGATAAGGCATGGTTAATTGCTGATGAAGTTTATGGTCCTCAAGACGAAACAATCTCACTTCAAGAAAAACGAAACACCACCAAAGAAAAAGCAAAACAAAAGGAAGAAGAAGACTTAATGTCGTGACCACACAATAACATTTAAAGCAATTCAGACCTCTTGCTTGCAAATGCAGCTCCCATGATGCGAATATAATTATGTAACAACAACTTTATGGACAAGATCATGGAATGTGTCATTTTACAAGTTAAATTTGTTTTTGAGTCTATTGACTGCTAACTTGCAAAATGAAATAATAGACTCTTCAAAGTGTACGAGAGGTTGTCCGCTCGTGGTGTGGTCGTCTTGTGGATGCTCATGACGAAACAAAATGAAATAATAGACTCTTCAAAGTGTACGAGAGGTTGTCCGCTCGTGGTGTGGTCGTCTTGTGGATGCTCATGACGAAACAAAATGTCAACAGCCACTGAGGTGTGATAAAATTCTCTAAACATTTCGAAATATTTCAAGTGATTAGGATCCAAATGTCCTTCCTCAATCATTCCCCGTGGACAGGTCTCTTTGTATGCTTGCAAAAACACACCTCTGAATCGATCTGCATCAAATCCTTCAATTTTTCCAATTCCTAGACCGTCATCTTCGAAAAAGCGAACCATTTGCAGCACCACAGCAAGATCACAACCAAAATAGTTGCGTTGGACTTGATCAAAATCAAAAATCCATACTTGAGCATGCTCTTGTTCACTTGTTTTTTCTGCAAAGTAATTACTCACGTTAATGTCACCATGAATGACACCAAATGTGTCGTGACTTGGTTTCAATTGAGCCAAAAAATCTTTCAAATTCTCCCATAGATTTAATAAGATTCTAGATGGTTCATGTCCATATTGATTTGCTCGTTCTCTAATTCTCTCGATCTTGCATGCACCATTATGAGTGTCGTACCATAACGGAATATTCTCGGCCATTAATTTCCATTCCTTCGAAGATTGTTGATCATAACTGGCAACAATTCGATGCATCTCTCCGATGGCTCTACCCAGTGCATCAATAAAGGATTCATTGGTTAAGCCAATCCACTTTTCAAGTACTGAACTTCCTCGAGCATATTCAAAAAGAACTGCGTAATAGATACTTGAGTCATCACTCTTCGAAGAAGAATTTTCGTTTGCTTGTTCCTTGTTATCCCCATGATCAGTAGTATTATTTTGATAGGGAGAATGGAGAGTAGCAATCAATGGTGAAGAATACATATCGTCATTCTTATCGGAAGACAATGCTTGTTTACATCTCTGAATTGGAGGACAGACATGAAGGGATGGAAGTGAGTGATGATCCAAGGAGGTTTCCCATAAGACTTGTGATGCGTCATGGATTCGTTGGATAAAATCCAATTCTGCTTGAATAGCTTGCATGGAACGATGATGTTTAGGAGTAAGGCGAAGAATGTATATCTTTTGTAAAGAAGTGGACTCAGAGTTGATGGTGTTGTTGTTTTCTTGAGTTACACATGGTAACACTTGAATGAGATAGGTGTGATTTTCCGATTGCTTGATCACATTCACCGAGCACGAGGATGGCAAGTTCCATTCACTAAAAATTTGATGTTGGGCCTCTGAGGAAAGCACATAAGAAGGTGAAGACATTTTTTTGTGTTTTGGGTGAATTGAATTTTCAGTTTGGGTTTTGAAATTTTTGATTTTAATTTTCTCTTGATCTAAAAAATTACTGTTTCTCCAATTTTCTCTCAAACACACAAATCATTTCGCAATGCTCAGTATGAGGGAACATGTCAACAGCAACTGCTTTCACAGGAACAAAAGGAGGTAGACGTCCAGAGAAATTAGAAGAGGGGCTACATAATCTCACTGCATTTTCAACAAGTGTGTTGGGATTGCAGGATACATAAATTAATTTTTCAATAGTTGGAGACTTAAGCAAGGCTTCCAAAACTTTTTTGTGTAAACCACTTCTAGGAGGATCAACCACAGCAATACATTCAACTTCTGGAGAGTTCAATCGATGCTCTTTCATGTTAGTGGCAATGGTATCCTCTGCCTTTCCACAAATAAATACGATGTTTTCAATATTATTTAGCTTTGCATTGTTTCGAGCATCATTTACGGAGCTCTCTACCATTTCAATTCCAATAACTCTGTCTACGGATGAGCTCATCGTAGAACCAATAGTTCCAGTTCCACTGCATACATCCAATAATACTCTCTCTTTCTTTTTTTCAGAATTCATCGACTCTAACGTCCACTCTCTAACTTTAGAATACAAAACCTCTACTCCTTTCGTATTAACTTGGAAAAAGCTCATTGGAGAGATTCTAAATTTCAAACCTAGAACTTCTTCGATAATAGAATCCTCTCCATAGAGCAATTGTAATGGCGCATCAGTAGGAGCTGCATTGCTTACACCTGAATGTTTCTGTAAAAATAATCCCTTAATGTCAATGGCTAAATCATCCGTTGAGTTAAAATTTTTGTCGAACGATTTAAAGTGTGCAACAAGTTCTTCAGCAATAGATTGCAAATCTTTTTCTGAAATATGTGTTGGATCTACTTGAACAACAATTAACATTTCTCCTTTTTCATTTTCTCTAACTTTCATTAACCTCCACAATCCAGTATGAGTAGTTTGATCATAACACTTTGGTTATTTCACCATTTGAAACATTTTGTCACTCCTTTAAAATCTCAAATACAAACCTTGTGGGTATCATGGTGAGCTTCAATAAACAATTGTAAAATCTGAACTGCTTTTTTAGCGCTCTCTGAAACAATTCTCACTTCTTGAGGACTCTCAACATTAATAATACCTTGGCTGTAAAGCCCTTGTCTAAATCCTACAGATGGCTTCTTTTCACTATTATAACCGCAAGTAAATTCACAATTATTACGATAGCCTTCAGTTTTCGGAGATGCAAGTATTCCATGCCAATCTAAATGAACGCCCTTCAGCTTGTCATCTTCAAAAACCTTGCTGAAACAAGAGGGAAGGGCACCACGATCTGAGAAAGCATTTTTAATACCAGCAAACATGTTTCTCATACAGTCCAATGTTTCCAATTCTTTCTTTTTCAGCTGTTCCTCATAATCCAAACTACCCACAAATTTTAAACTCTCTTGCTCTCAATTTTTACTTACTGTGCTAATGGTGTTACTGCTTCAATCACATTGCTCGGAGCATCTTTTTTCTTCTTTTTGTGGGATTTGTTCGCATGATGATGGTTGAACTTTCTCTTTGGTTGTTCAGGCATTTTTTGAAAAAGAGAAACAGTGTAGCAATGGTGTTGAAGTGATGAATTCAAATTGTTTGAAGAAGAGAAGCAATGGTTGATAGAAGAAAATAACCCGAATGATGGTGGTGAAACATAATGTGATGCTACTCTCTGTGCATATAAAATCGGATCAATGTTGGAATAGAAAGGAAGAAACCTTGTTTTTGAGCATTTCATTAATTTTTTCATTTTTTGTGATGATCTTCTTTAATTCAATTTTAATAATTTTAATACTCAACAAGTTAGTGCGATGATTTGAGAGAAGTTAAAGAATATTATCGCTCTGGTTTTGTGGTTGATTTTTCTTGAGCTTCCAACAGCATGAAATTCTGTCGTGTTTGAAGCTTGGAAATAAAGTCTCGAGAGAGCGAAAGTAGGTTTTGATTATCGGAGTCGTCATCAAGAATACGAGGCTTTGTTATGTTTTGTTGTCTTTTCCTATCTTGAAATTGGTTTTCTTCTGCAGTGGTTTTATCATCATCGGAAGGCCAAACTCGTTGCAAAGTAGATTTTACGGGAGTCCATTCCTCTCCCAATTGTCTCATTATTAATTTCTTCGTCCAGTATCCCCCGATGGCGATGCCGCAAGCGAACGATAAAAGACCCATGATGATAACTAGTCAAACGAAATATTGATGGTGATGTTTTCTCTTTTTTCTTGATTTGGCTTTTAGGATTTTTCAAATTGATTGAATCAAGAGGTTTGTTCAACAAGAGACACCCAAATGATTCAGAGGATATCACCACCTCATTGAACAAATAGATGACTGTGTTTGTTCTTGATCCATGCATCACACAACCATGGATAAGCAAAATATTAATAGACAAAAACAAAAAAATGTCTTCTGCAAATCGGCCAACATTCAATCCAGCTAAAGCAACAGAAACTCAAGGAGGATTCAAACGATATGTTCCTTCTCATACACAATCCATGTATTTACTACCTGCACACACTGTGCTAAAAACTAGGCAAATCGGACAAAATAGTATTGACGAAGTCAAGCAAAAAGATTTAAAAAAGGAATTAGAGAATCGGGAGAAAGAATCGAAGAAAAAGAATACACTACAGTCATTAAAACAAGATCAAGAAGAAGAGACTAAAGATAAAATTCTATCGATACAAGAACAAAAGAAGGAAAAGGAGGATTTAAATTCCGAGGAGGAAAATGAAACAAATCATAAAAAACAAAAATCTAAATATGATGATGAAGATGAAGACCTGGATTCGTCATCATCAGATGATGAAAGTGACGATTCTGACAATTCTGATGACGAAGAGTTAATGAAGGAATTGGCAAGAATCAAAAAAGAAAATGCAGAGAAGGACAGGAAGGAACTTCAGCAAAGGGCTTTGACTAGCAATCCACTATTGCAACCAATTAATGTCCAGCAGCAAGATGAAGAGTCCTTTACCGTAAAAAGAAAGTGGACAGATAGTACAGTGTTTAAAAATCAAGCAAGAGAGGACAAACAACAAAAGAAAAAGAGATTTATCAATGACACCACCAGAAACGATTATCACAAAGAATTTATGAACGAATTTATGAAATAATTGCTTGCAATTTATTGCTGTCTCGTGGCTTCACTCTTAAATTGATGAGGATTGACAGGAGAGTTCAATGAGGTTAATACAGACGTCAATTTAGATGTCCAAACATTGACAAGACTCTCCAAATTCTTCCAATCACACTTATGGACAGCTCCTCGACATTTCACCGATTGAACATAAACACTTTGGTCAAGTTGATTCATCTTGCATTCGATCAAATTTCTTCCCATCAATTCACAAATAAAAGGTTCAACCTCTCCGTTTGGTGCTAATTTCTCAATATCTGAATAATTCAATTCAATATCTTTCTTTGTAGAGAGAAGCTTGGATGAGCAAGCAACAAGGAATCTCAAAATCTTTAGCTCAGATAAGAATGAAGCAACAACGGATTCATTCTTTTCGTATTGTGATAGTTTTTGTTTCAAAACTTCTGGTACTTGGTCGTTATCGCTCTCGAGATAGGTCAGCACGCCACCAAAGAGCTCTGGTTCAAACTCCTTCAATTCTTCTGCAGATTTTTCTAATGGATACTTAATGTAAAGATTGATCAACTGTTGTTTTTCATTGGCTTCATTGCTGGACTTCAAATTCTTAATAAGAAGATCAAAAGCCTCATTGCTAAATGTGTGATGTTATGTTAAACACAGACAATGTTTGAATGAGCTACTTACATTTTGGAAAGTTTGATGCAAAGGTTGGCCAGTTCAACGTAAATTGTTTGTTTGTCTTTCTTGGAAGAAATACCCCATTCATTCAAAGCAGAGTCAATATTTTCTGCAATTGGCAAAATGTTAAGACTTGTTGACAAATCTTCATGTTGTTGCATTTGTTGAATAATTTGAATAAATAATTTAGCCTTTAAATTTCCATTAGTGATAACATTGAAGGCAGAGACTATTTGTTTGAAAACATCTTGACGAGTAAAATCTTTGAGTGATTGAATCTTGGAAATCACGGACTCATAATTTTGGATCTGTTTGGCTTCATTCTTTTCTTCGGACACAAGTGTGAACAAATAAACAAATAGAGTGTCTCTATCATTCTTGTCGGATGTTTCCTCTACCATCTTGAGCAAGGTAGTAAATTGTTCACTGTCCATCCAAATGGTAATATAATTTTGAATAACACATTTAATGATGATGATAAGTTTTAAAATTTGAGTACATACACCTTGTTAATTCCGTTCAATCCTAAAGTTTCAAGAGCAGAATCGTTCAACAAAACAAAGGATGAGCCTTTTGCTGCCGAAGCAGTGTTATTTGTTGAAGCTGTTGTGGTGGATGATGCCGAGCTTTTCTTGGTCATTTTTTCGTCTTCGTTCAACAATTTCAAGCTTTGTTGGCTTTATCATCAAATCCCAGATGCGTCATGGACGAATTAGCAGAGGCAACAACTCGGATGAACGCAGAGAGAGCTTTTCAAAATATTGTAACTCAATACCATCAAACTCAATACCCTGAAACTATCAACAACAAGAAGGAATAAATTTTTCGCATGCGATGATGGAATGTTGGTGATAAGAATAGAACTTAAATTTAAAAAAATTGTACATCAACCTATTCATACTTTACACCACTTGAAAAACTCAATACAATCATCACAATGGGAGACACACTAATCGGCTTGAAAGGAAAAGATTTCACCATGTTGGCAGCTGATACAACGGCATCATTTTCTATAATTTTAATGAAGGACACCGAAGACAAAATAACAGCTGTTCCAAACCAGAATATTTTGATTGCGGCTCAAGGTGAGCAAGGCGATCGTGTACAATTTGTAGAGTTTATTACAAAGAATTTGAATTTGTACCGTCTTAGAAATGATACAAATCTTTCCGTGAAGGCTAGTGCTCACTTTTTAAGACAAGAATTGGCTCATGCTTTACGTTCTGGACCTTACCAAACGAACATTCTTATTGGTGGTGTCGATGATTTTGAAGGTAAGCTTTGGAGTGATTCGTCTTTTTTTGTAAATTAATATTATCAATGTGTTCGAATTTCAACAATTTAATCGATTATTGTAAATCTGAATTGTTCATATTGGACTTGTACAAAACAGGAGCTAAGCCAGAATTGTATTTCATTGATTATCTTTCAAGTCTTCAAGAAGTTAAATACGGAGCTCATGGTTATGGATCTTACTTTGTTTTATCTGTTCTTGACAAGTACTACAAGGATGATATGAATGTCAATGAATGTTTGGATGTGTTAAGAAAATGTGTACAAGAGATTCAAAAGAGACTTTTATTGAATACACCTTCATTCATTGTCAAGATTGTTGATAAATACGGATCAAGAGAGGTAGACTTGTACTCTGACCAGCCTATTACTGAGAGTATGCAAGAATAACTTATTCATCTGATAAAATAATAAACAACCATACTACTATCAATTAAGGAGATTGAACGTGTGTGTCAACTCCCTTATCTCCTTGTCATTTCATTAAATATATATATATATATTTACTTTCTGATCCGCTCTTTAACTGCTTCGATCAAACACGAAAAAATGAATGGAAATATCTCCTCCTCGAGAACGAACGATCATTCTTCAAGAAGAGACCAACACGCTCAGCAACAGGCAATGCTGAAGAGAGAATTCATTCCTTCTTCAACGGTTAGTCCGTCCCCAAGGCTAGTGGTAGACACTTCTTTCTTATCATCCTCAAGTGGCTTTACAACGAATCCAAAGACAATCTCCGGTTCCACTATTAAGGATGAATCTCATCAAAACCATAATTACCATGTAAAATCATCTCTGCAAATACCAGAGAGAAAGGACAACTATTCTCCTTTGCGGACTCCAAGTTTTTCAAGCACCAATTCAGAAACAAGTATTCTCATTCACGATAGCCATACTCATCACCAAGAATATAGATTTGAAGACGGCCTTCTTCTCGAACAACACTCTGTTTCGTATCCAAGTTGGCCTGTTTACTGGTACTCCGATAAGGGTGAGATATTTATGAGGGGTGAGTACAAACAAGTTTGCAATCGGATTTCAACACATCATCAACGAATTTAGTATTATGTATCAAAGTATCGTCCAAAGAGATTGTGGTGATTGATCCTTTTGCAAAAAGGATTGTTCTCCAAGGATTGTTTGTAAATTTGGCCAAAATCTCATATGATAACAACGAGGTTGAAGATACTCCTCTCAAACTCTTCCGAATGCAGTTCAAGAAAAAGGACGCCGTAAGTAAAAACAAATGTCTCTAAACAAGATCACAGTAACAGAATTTTAGATAATATTTCTAAGCAAGGATAGGAATGAAATTATCAACTGTTTATTATTCTATCTTAGAGAATTTAGAGAAACAGAAATGTTAGAAATTATCAACACGGGGAAAAATCAATCTCATCAAAATATGTTTTCACCAGATATGTCAGTAGGGCTGCACGAATTTCAGGTTTTCGGAATTGACAAACGAGGGCGATATTTTCCTCATATTTTAGGTTTATATTCCAATCATATACGCCATATTGATTCTGAGACACGAGATGCGTTTTCAATTCATTCGTATGCTGACATTGAAAATGATATTTTCATTGATCTTGAGGTGCCCACAAAACTAACCATCCATTATAGGGATGACAATCCATACACATTTCTGGTGTCCGATAGAGATAGAAGTGATGTGCTGGTGCTTCTACAAGGTCGATCTTTCATATATGGGTCATGCAATTCATCAGATCAACTTTTTGCGGAAAATATAGAACCAGCAGATAATACCTTAATAATTGATAAGGTGGAAAGTGGTGGACCTCTTGATTTTCCTCAAAAGATTTTTCAACATGTTCCGATTACATCTACCAATGTCATGATAAGTGACCCAATTGTAGATCAATCGGGAATTCTCATGCATGCGATTTCCAATCCTAAAGATCCAAACGCTTTGAGTGACTACCAAAGAGAACATATTGATCAAATTCAAAAGGGTATGAGAGTATACATGCATGTTCCTAAGAAAATAGTATTTAGAGGTAAAAAAACCTCCACCCAGCCTAGAATTGTTAGAATACATCTCGAAGCTTATACTGGCCATGTAGTTATCGAATGGGGTAAGACCAACACCAAATTAAAACATAAAGGAGTGATTGAAGGTATTGAAACCGGTCATACAGCCATTATTGAGACATCTAAAATTAGTCAGTTACAGCTCAGTAATTTTTCATTTGCCCTAAAGGTAAATTGTCCAGAAAAGTCGGTCACTGTTAATGGAAAACTATATCTGGTAGCATCTGGATCAACCGAGTATCAACATTTCATACAAGGTATTGATTTGCTTCTAGGAATGTGCAAAGTTATAGATCCAAAACATTTAATATAATTCTTCAAAATCAAAGGGTTTTTGTCCTTTGATTCGTTTTTCTTTGAGAAGTTTCAGTGTTTCTTTAGAAAATAAATAATCTAGAACCAGCGATTGAGAGGTGCAAAGGCGTCCATTGAGAGAACAAATCTGATTGAAAACTAAAATAATCTCTCTTACTAATTGAATCTTTGTTTCGTCTTCACTCTTAATTTCCACTAAAGACGACAAATGTTCGAGTTCTTTTGCCAATAATAAAATCATTCTATCGAATATTACTGTTTCTTGAGTAAACTTTGGTTGTTTTAACAAAGAAACCCCTTCTGGACATAAAAATGCAATATATGAAAATAGGCGCATTATCAAGAGTCTTAGTTTAAGAATATTATCTTGACTGGTGTTGGGATAATCAACATTGAGAAAACCGGAAATAATAAATAATAGCTTAGTATCTGATAATTTCTTGCGGATAGATTCAGACTTGATTAAGATAATTAGTGTCTCAATTTCCTTTTCCAAAATGCTTATGTTAAATACATGTTCAGTACCTTTTTCAAAAATTTCTAATAATGGTAAAAAATTTTCGAGAGCATCTTCTGAGGACCATAACGCAAGAACTTTGAGAATATCTAACAACACAAGACATGAATTATCTTGTAACACCATGGCATAATCCTGATGAGTTGATGATAAATATCCAATAAGTTCTGAAAGTAGATTTGTTTTGCATACAGACATTTTTGAAATATCTGGAACATTTTCAATCTTAAATAGGACATGCTTATCCATTTCAGAGTCAAAAATGTAATCAGGAGGATAAGGAGCTGTGTCTAGATAATAATACAGTTCAGATACCAAATGTTTTTTGTCTCTAATCTTTTTTGTGAGATTCTTCTTATTGGCCTCAACCATAAAAATGTTTGGATTTTTAAACAAAGCATGTGGGCAATAGCCAGACTCGGTAGTCTTTGCGTTGAGTGGACTATCGGAGGGTTCTTGGTTGTTGGTGAAGGAGGCAATGAAGGAATTTCTAAATATTTCGCTTTCTAGCAATAGCTTGTGAATCGTATCCAGAGTACAATAAAATAAATCTTCGTCTACAGATTGTTGTAGATATGCACTCAAGAGAGGAAGTAAAAGATGCATTTTGGATTGGTCATTTGAAATTATTCTGTGTGCTTTCCAAAGTCTTCTTGAAAGAGAGTTATCCTCTTCGTCTGTGACCATGTTATCACTGTCCTCTGTAATCTGTTTGTCGAACTGTTCAAAAATTTGAGTTTGGTCTGAAATTTCTCGATATGTTAACAGCTTGTAGAGCGCTTTGTGAAGGGAGGGATCTTTTTGCAACTCTGATATATTCTTATTTTTCCATTTTATCCTCTTCGATGTTTTCTTAGGCGCTGTTGGAGGCTTGGGTTTCTCAGACACAACAGTAATTTCAGTATTGTTCTGTTCTACAACAGGTGTCACAGATATGGTGACAGCTGCATCCTCAGGCTCTTTTTTTGTATCCTTTTGTGACTCTTGCTCACCCATTTCTTTTAAGACTTCAGACATGAATTCTTCGTCAAATTCAACATCATCATCCATTGTCTCACTGTTATGGCTTTCTTGAGGCATTTTGTTTTTCTGAGCCATAACTGTTAATTGGTCTTGTAATTCTTTGTTTGAACGCTCTAGTTCTTCTTTTTCTGCCTCAAATTTTGCCACTTTTGACTTTAATTTTTCTACTTCTGATCTATATCTTTCAAGTTCGTCTATTTTTGCTTTTAACTCATGAGATGATTGTTTATCAACATGTTCCTGGTTGTTTATGAATGTTTTGGCAGGTTTAATAAATATGTTGCTTTGATTACTTTGAATAGACGAACGTATAGGAGGATAGGGGAGTGTGTTTTTGAGATTCAGATTACTTGAATTTTGGAAGGAATTGTTCAGTGAGGGTATTGGATGGGAGGTTGCCACGTTTATGAAGTTAAGCTGAGGAGATGTTTTGGTTGGAGTCGGAATTAAACTGTTGGTTGAATTTTGTGTTGGATGTGTTGGACTTAAGGCTTGGACAAGCTTGAGAGGAGCTTTTCTGTGTGAACTTTTTTGATGTGTGCCAGAAGTAAGTGAAGAATATGGAATATTATTCAAACGACGAGGAGTTTGAGCAGTGACAGCAGATGATGAAAATTGAGTAACATTACTTGATGATGGAGGTTTGGTGTAGGCCACATTTGGTGGTCTCACAAAACCATTACTATTTGTTATAGTGCTTGCTTGTTGTTGTTGTTGCGGAAACTTTGGAAAATATTATCAATTAAATTATGTATTTGCAAGTTCAAAAACAAACCTTTGGAGGAACAACGAAATTTGATTTTGTTGATGCTACTGTTGGAATATGATTGATGGTAGTGATGGTATTTGTGTCCATTGTTGTTTTTTGATATGTAGCTGGCACTGGCCTACCAAAATTCATTGTAGTAGTTGTTGTCGGAGCAATACGGTTTGAAGAGGATGGTATTGTTTGTGCTGTTGTGCCATTGTGTTGATGACTTGCTGTTGTTGTTGTTCGTGAGTTATAGGCCGTAGTTGAAGTTGTAGAAGAATTCACTAAATTTGTAGATGATGTTGTGGATGATTTTGTGAGACTATTTCGGGATGATGATGCATTTGTGATGGTTCTCTTTCCTTGTTGTTGATTCAACATTTCGTCATTTCCGATGTGCTGCTGTTGGTGGTGATATTGATGATGATGATAACAAATATGTGAAAGGTTTAATCAATGATCCAGAGAAATTGTTTTTCAGAAAATTGTTCTCTATTTATCCACAAATAGAGAATAAATCATCAGTGAAATAATGATGAACGGAAGGAATGAATCAGAGAGAAAAAGCCTTCTTCAACAAATTTTCCAAGAGAAGAATTGGTCTGCAGATTGGACGATATTTTTTGTTCTCTTGTTGGTGCAGGTTCATTTTAGGCAATGAAGCTCCCAAGTATATCAAACCAAAAAAAAATATTTAGGAATTTGAAGCTTTGGTTACTCAGAATCTGAATTTCAAAGCTATCGCTCGCTGGTTCTCATCGGAGACTATTGAAGGATATAATAATTTCATGTTTTAGAAAAATCATTGTATATTAATTTTAACGATATCAATAATAATAATGAATCCATCATCACCAACAACAAGAAAGAGGTCATCCAGTAACCGATTTGAAAATTCTTTCATCATGGATCAAAACTATATTTCATATTTTCCTGAGAGAAAACGGAGTGGCAGGTTTTGGAGAAGATGGATTCGTTTCAAACCAACCAAAGTCGTAAAATATTTGAAACATGTTTTTAAATCAGGTTTTACACGAAGACCATATTTCGCTTTGATGTACACAATATTATCATTTCCTTTAAGCTTGCTGTATTTTACTATTATTTATGTTGGATTCTTGATAGCTACAATATTTTCTCCTGTGGTCATTGGCATGTTTTTGTTTGCATTTGTGGCTTTTTTTATTCGATTTTTTGTGGTCATTGAAGTCTACTTGGCAGGTTATTTGTTGTG
Organism: Naegleria fowleri; assembly: GCF_008403515.1. Taxonomy (NCBI): domain Eukaryota; phylum Heterolobosea; class Eutetramitea; order Acrasida; family Naegleriidae; genus Naegleria; species Naegleria fowleri. The sequence goes on from NW_025407936.1 coordinate 757,282, forward strand.
TATGAGCCATAAGATTTTACCAAGATTTTCATTGGCCAATTTCAAAGAGCAATTTGTCGTAGGAATTAAGGCCTTATCGTCTAGATCATATTCTATTCCTGAAGATGATGAGCCCTCTTCCAATAACATGAAGGACGGTTTTGTCACATCAGTTGCATCACCAATCATCAACAAGAGAGATCCAAAAACATCAACTGAAATTTCTGTGTCACAAAACACCTACAGTTCATACAATATTTCGTTAGCAACACAAGAAACACCCAGAGCAATTAATGATCCTTACAGAGATTTTTTTACTACACCACCATCCAGAAGCGTAGAGTTCATATCACCAACCTCACCATTGAAACAAGCAGTTCAGAACTCAAATATGGATGAAGCTTTTCATCATTATGACTCTGATTATTCTGACGATTCGGTTGATTCTATTCATTCGCCCACTTCTCATAATTCTTACTATTATCAGCACTATGGTGCAATGCTTGGAAGATCATTAGATGTTCATGGAAGTGTCAGACCATTGCAAAGAAGCCATACCAATATTCTTCCAACATCTGCCTCTCATCAGCCCACTCAACCACAAGAAACTACTAATCTAATCCAACAATATGAAGACACAGAAACGAAAGTTGAAGAGAAAAATGAGGAGTCCCTCAGTTTGTGGGATAAGGCAAAAAGATTCTATAATAATTGTTATGACTTCACATTTTGTAAAGAAGTTGGTTTTGGGCTGCTGTACTTTACTATGAAAGTACCAATTTCACTATTTGCATTTTTTACCTCCTTAATATTAATTGCAATTCCTGTGTGTGCTGTGGCCTTTCCATTATTTCACATAATTTGTAGTGCGTCGGATGCCAGCAAATCAAATTTCTGTAAAGTAGTCATGTCAGAAACACATGAAGAACCGTATACATATATAGCTTGGACATTGTGGTTCTCTTATTCTATTGTTGGAAACGTTTTGATTGTTTTATTTGGTATTATTACATTCCCTTTCTGCATTTATGGATTGAGGTTTGTAACGAGGTTCAGTAGAGAGGCAATTTTACTTGTGAGCAAAACGGTTAATGAGTCATAGCAATCATTATATTCAATCATGAGTGCTAATTAAGGATGTTGTATTGCCGAACTGTCTTGTCCTTACTAACTGTGAAGATCTTTTTACCTTCAGAGGAACTGATTACCTTGAGTACGGCATCATTGTCAGGTCCTGTCAACTCAATACTATTTCCTTCTTCTGAATTCAAAAAACATCCACCATCAACGGTTGAAAACCATTTTCCACAATTTGAAAGTGACAATATAGGCGATCGAGCAGGATGTTTGACTTGTGGTTGCTGATTCGTTTTACGTAAATCCAAATCCAAAATGTGGCCATCATCTGAACCAGCCAACACTACATAACCATCCTCGACAAATGTACAACAATTTAATCCATAAGGCATGGTTTGAGACCAAATTGGCTGCCTGGTTCTGATATCAAAAATTCTTAATAATCCCGATGACGAGACAAGAGCACCAATTTTACCCTCTGTATCAAAATCTTTTTCATCCAGTGCAGGTGAATTCAGTGTTGATAATGATGTATTGGAAGCAACGGCACACCATGTTATGGATGATGATCCTTTGTACAGAGTCGTGATTTCTGATTGTGATGCACAGTCCCATAATTTACATGAACTATCTCTTGATGATGCTGTGCATGAATAATTTTAAAACCATGACATTAAATTTTCATTTAAAAACCTTAAGAATTTGCGATTCTTTTCAAAGAGACGAACTTACATATGAAATTTCTTCCTCCTTCAATTTTACAAGCATTACATTAATAATTGAAAAATTAAAATCATTCACAAAACATACTATTAATGAAATCAATACTGTTAATGGCTCCCCTATGTCCTTTGAGAGTTGAAGCACATTCTCCATTGGATAAATCCCAAATTTTAATCAAAAAATCAGCTCCTCCAGTCATGACAACTTTTCCGCTTGGAAGAAAACGAGAACAAGTCACATCAGACAAGTGACCAGACAGCTCTCTCTAAATTTTCCATGTTTCATGCAAATGTAAATGTGAAATTGCAACTTACTCTTACTGATCCAGATGCTACATCCCAAATTCTTGCTCTTCCATCTGCACATCCAATCACTCCTAATTGCCCAAGAGGTGATATGTCCAATGAATAAATCTTATATTTAAAAGTCAATTTCTAAATTTGCATCTCATAAAAAACATACTTTGTTGTTTGATAGTGATGAGTATGCACTACTTGGTGCCACAAATTTAAAAGTATGACCTTCAAATTTAAGAGAAAGTGTTTTAATTCCGACATTGGCGATCTCCAAAGATTCCGGTAAGCCATCCTTGATCAACTGTTTGGTTGCATCATATTTCAAAGATCCGAAAATATTTTCCTTTCCTGATGAAGCAGGATACAAAATATTGAGCCATATTTTGCTTCCGATCTGCCTCTCGGAGACTGTTGCTTGCCAATCAGGCTGTATTTGAAGACGAGGAGACAAATTGGATGTCATCGCAGCAAACACAAAATCTATTTTTTAAAAAAGTTTTCAAATTCCTCGCTTAAACATTCAATCTGGCTGTTTACTACTCATCATTCCAACAAAATCTCCAAATTCAGAATTGAGTCCATGTGAGAAATTTATTTTTCTAATTGATGCAAGTAATAATTGCGAAAAACGGATGTCAATATTTCCCGCTCGTTTTTTTACAAACAAAAATTTAAAAAAATGTATAACATGTTTCGACAAGATATTTCATCCATTGCCAAAACTAATGCATATCAGGAAAATGATTACAGCTTATATGTGAGTGCACAACGATTTCCAATACAAACCACCGGATTCAAAGGAACGACGGAAGTGAAAAGAAAGGAAATGGCACTAAAGGAAAAGTTCTCGACTACCGACAGCAGTATTATTCTTCCTCAAATAATGATTCATCTGAAGGAAATTTGGCATTTGATTCAACAGCAGCATTCATGTCTTCAACGGAAAGTCTGAACTTAACCAAATCGATCACATCACTTCCCGAAGCAACTCCACCTGCCGAACCACTGCAAAATGCCTTCTCTCCAATGAATCCACTCACGACACAACCTCCTCCTTCATCATCCGAGTCTTTCCGATCGCCACGAAAGAAAAATTCTGAAGAAATTATAATTCATGTCCATGATGACACCAACAAAATCAACAAGGATTTTTCATGCAATAGGGAATTACTCATGAGCGAGATGAAATATTTCAAATATTATTTAATGCAGCCAAAGGCGAAGAATGAAGAAATCGATATTTCAGTTCATTGCGATGTTAATATTTTTCAGTGGTTAATGGATTACATCAAGAAGGAAACAATAACACCTCCCAAACTAGAAGTGAATTGGGCAATATCAATTTTAATATCATCTCATTTTCTTGAAATGGATTCCCTTGTTGAAACAACTCTAGATTTTGTTAGAGAGAATATTGACAGTATTTTAAAACTTCCTATTGATTTGGATTGTATTCATACAGACTTGTTGGAAAAGCTGGCAATTCGATTTACAGATTATGATCTCGACGAAGTGAAAGATAAAAAGGATAAGATTTTAAGCAAACTATTTATGAAAAAGCTTGAGCTACTTTTAGAGGACGAAGAAAATACTCTTTATAAGTGCCAACATTGCCAAACCATGTTCACCAAATCTCAACTCGAATGGATGATTTGTAATAGTGAAAAGCAAAAATTCAAATTGATTTTCATGGTAGGGCAATTTCCAGACATGCCGTTGACAAGACATGGAATGTGGACAAGTATTTCTACAAGCTTAAAAAGAGTGGAATGACTTGGAGAGACATTTATTGGAGATTTTGGAGTTTAACTCATTCGTACTTTTGCCAGTCATGCAAACAACATTTTGTCGCTGCTGAGTACCATCATTGTACATATCACAAAAAGAAGCAGTGTTTGAAAGAGGTTCTATTGTCGGAGAACATCCATGCTGTGGAGCCAAATCGCTGAAGTTCAATAGTGGCATCATGATACCAAAGGGATGCTGTTCCAAGAGTCATTCAATCTTTGAGAACCAAGAGATTGACGGACTCACAGACAAATCTCTTATTGCATTACTCCAAAATCATGCTGATGTGTTATCGCCTTTCGTAGGCGTTCAAAGCTCAACTACCTCCTCTTTGAATGCAGATGATGACAATGAAATTGAATTTGAACTGTTGGAAAAGAAAGCTAAAAAGAAGAAGCAGAGGATGATGAAGAAGAAGATAAAGCAGAGGACTCGATAGATCTTTTCACAGAAAAATCATGTAAATATGTAAGTTATTGAGCTGACCATTTGAATGACTACTTATGGATGATTTTTAAAGAAAATATTTGATGACTTTAATGGAGGTGAAAGAACCACACATGAAAAAGCACAACCGACAAACGAAGAAAAGAAAAAAGTCAATTCCAAACGATTTCACAGCATGGATATTCAGAGAAATATTGATCGAGAGAATATGTATGAAATCATCAAGACTTTAAGGAAGTGCAGAAAAAAACAATCAATGGACGACTTGCCTCAAGTTTCCGCTCTCGCTTCAAAAACAAAACAAACTCCAAGCAAAAAGAAACCCTTTCCGAGTAAAGTCGTGGGTGTTACACCTGGTAGTAAGAAGCCCATGTCCACACAGAACAAGAAGAGGTAATGTTTATGATCAACTTTGGATGTTTGTATCGCGAGAGGACCAGGATGCTTTGACGAATCGATGGTCGCGACTATCATAAAATTGTATTCTCTCTCCTTTCGATTTATTTCAAGGTCACAGGTGTTGTAGTCGAGAAGCGCCAATCAAGTTCAAAAAAAATGTCTCTCAATGTTGCCTCCGGAGACGAAAATGTGGTCAATCCCAATGAGGGAGCACAAAAGGTAAAGGAAAGAAATATTGGAAGTGTTTTGAATCGGAGAAGAAAATACTTGCAAGAGCAAAAGCAACATACGTCGACAGATGAAAATTTGGATCATCAAGAAAATACAACAATCACGTCAACGGTGGCAGGAGTAACGAAAAAAGGATGGCAAGACGATGAAGAAACAACCAACTCCGCCAACAATAAAGAACAAAAGGGAGGAAGAAGATTGTTAGGAATTTTCGGTGGTAAAAGTAATAACAGTAGTAATATCAATGAGTATGTAATTATTGACATTGTTCCAGTTTGCTCAACCAATTAATTCGTCACAAAAGAAAACCACAGCAGACTGACAATGCGTACATTTTTCAAAACGTACCTCGACCTCTTGACGGAGACGAGGAAGTAAATGCCATTGATTCAATTCCAAGTGTTGATCAAAAAGGAATTCCTGGACTAGATCAAACGGTGGCTGATGCTCCAGAGGAATATGCATCTCAAAAAGTTCAAACACTCCAAGAGCTCGATCAAACAACAAAAGCAACTCTTCACCATTTCCTTAATATGAAATATGATGACAGAGGATTAGATTTATCATTACTTACAGGTGCTCTTTCTTATCCCTTGGACGAGCTGGAGCAAGACGAGGATTGGAGCAACCCTCAATTTGTAAGAGACCTGTTAAATTCAATTAAGGGTTCAAAGAAAGAGACAAGAAATACAATAGAAGACAAGAAAACTGATCGAAATTTGAAAAAAGTGATTGTTAATTAAAATCAATAACTTCTTTTTTCTCTGTAGGAATTGTTTCTCTTTTCACAACCATATTTGAATACTCATCAATGATAGAGGCAAGCATCTTTTGGGCATCTAATGACAGAGATTTTTTGACAGAGTCAAAATCCGTTATCTTCTTTTGCCCTCTTTTCCATATCAAATAAAATCGGTAAAATAAGCTCGAGTAGGAAATATTCAAAGCGTCAAGAACTGACTCATACTTGGAAATGATTCGCGAAAGTTTTCCATCGAGCATCATTTTAAGAACTAGCTGTGTCATGTTGAGCGACACCACAGCTAAAGGGAAATTTTGAGTATGTGACAGTAAATAAATATCTCGCAAAGTTCTTTCGTCACTGTAAACGAAGAATAACAGTTGCGTCAGTCCTAACATTCCAACTCCGCGCAAATCCGTTTTGGGGTCTGTTCTTTGAAATCCTATTGCTTCCCAATGAGGTCCAATTGAAGGGCAGTTTTGTTTGTCGCCTGTTATCTTTTGTAAATGGTGAACAGTATTCTTTCATGTTCTTCAATTTCATGATTGAGTTGGATATTCGTGAGGGCTAGTAAAAACACCTTCTCATTTTGAATATCTTCAGAGTCTGTCCCAAAGCATGAAAACAGCTTTTGAAACAAATTTCTTCCTTCGCCTCTTGTATTCAGTTGTTCATTTGCTGATTCACACTCTTTTTCTAAATTTAAAGATTTAAAATACTTGAGGGTTTCATCATACGTAATATTCACCTCACGTCCATCCACCTCACTGATTTGAACACTTTCCTTTCCATAATGTTGTTGCTCTCGCAACAGCTGAACGATATCCCATTGTGCCTTTGCTTTTTTCGTAAGCAAGTCTATCCTCTTCAGATAATTCTTCTTCCCCGATCATGAGCTCATTGCTAAGTTTAACCTCTTCTGCCAATTGTTCAAATTCTTTAGAGACGTCGGCATTGTTATCCCGATGTCTCTTTAACTCTGTTTCCCAATCATACATGTTATCACCTGAAGCAATTATTGGTTGTTGAGGAATTGATTCATCAATCATTTCGAGATGCAACTCTTCTTGATCAATCTGGCAATCATCCTCACCGAGTGGATGCATTTTTTGTAAGTTTATTGAGGCAACGCGGAAGAGACAAACATATTTTATAAACAATATTTAATTTTTTTGTAAGTTTGGGCGGTTTTTGAGTTCATATGTTCTTTTTCCATCAACCGTCAAACAGACCTTTCGCTTGTCAAAGCATCAAAAAAAAAGATTGTGGATAGCATCAGCCCTGTATGGTTCGCACCACTCTCCACATTGTACACAAAGCTCATCATAAACTACCATCTACTCGACATTTATAAAACATCCTCCACATTCACTTTGAATTTCTTCTGATACACCTTCACACTCATCATCATGTTAAATAAATTAAAAGGTGTCATTAGCAACAACAACACGGTTGGATCCGTGGAAAATCAAATCAATTCGACAGCAAAATCAGCCAAAGAACAAGTCAAGAAAAAGTTAAAACAAGAAAGACGCAACAAAAAAACTACAGAAAGAACGTAAACAACGAGCAGCCTCTTCATCACTCCACGATGATTCGACCAGTATTCATTCAAACACAAACATTTCAAGTAATATATGGTCGGATGAGAGTAGTGTAGTGAGTTATTGTGGTTCGGGTACTCTTCCACCAAATATTACTCCTGATCTTGTTGATGAGAAATATATGCAAATGTTGGTTGAGATTGGTGTTTCCGATGAAGTACGAGAATATGAATCAACAACTAAAAGTACACTTGCCAAATGGAATGAATGTCAAAGATATGAACAATCAAAACACGAGAGTGATGAACAAGAAAATAATGAACAAAGTGTTGAAGAATTAGTATCAGGCTGGGAACAACGAGGCTATGATTTACAAACATTGGAAACCATTCACGTACTCATTCGTACTGCTCCTACTAATTGGGTTCACCATTTCAGTATTCATAAAGGAATCCGAGCAATTGGAGAATGTTTGGCTCTTACCAACGTACTCGGAAAGAAACGTGATCAAGAAGAATTACAAAAACAAGCACTTTGTGTGAGTTCTTTAAGAGCTTTGGTTAACACTACCATTGGTGCCGATGAATTCTTGTCTGAAACGGAGGCAGTCAAAAACTTGGCCCTCATTCTTGACACTTATAACATTAACACAGCAAGTCAGTGTTTGAGAATTTTAGCAATTTTGTGTGGATGGTCCTTACAGGGATTCTCGCTCGTCATGAGTGCTTTTAACCACTACAAGTTGGTAAAGAGAGAAAAGAAGAGATTTTTCGATATTGTCCAAAGAGTGCAAGAAACAAGAGATTTAGAATACAAGCTTTCAGTGATGATTCTGATGAATGCATTACTAACCAATGCTCCTGATGAAGGAAGTAAATCTCTCATCAAGAAAGAAATGAGAAATCTTGGAATGGTTGAATTGGTGGATGAACTTAAGAATGAATTAGCCAATTCTCTATATGGAGGAAACGAAAATGAAGATACGTTGGTTGAGCTTGGAAAGCAAATTGAGAAATTCGAAGATAAGATGAGCGATCTTGGAGACGAACATGCTGTGCTCAAAGATCTTAGTGATCCTACTGAAATTGTAAAACTACTGAACATGATGTTAAACGAAGCATCCATGACAAGTATGCTAAATGTACTACAGAGATTGCTGAATATTGTTTTGAAAATGAAGGAAGGAGCTTTGGACAGAGAAACTGTGATGGAAGCATGGAAAAATATGTTGACATTGGTCAAGAGAAGTTTGAAACAATCACGAGAGACAGGAGATGTTGAATATTGGACAAATCTTGAAATCAAATTAGAAGAGCAAGTTAGACTGAACCAAAGTCAGATTATTGATCTTGAAGACTCACAATATAAATTTAAACAAGAACAAAACGAAAGATTGCAAGGAAAAGAATTTGAAGCAGCTCAAAAAGAAAAGCAAATGAGAGACATTTACGATCGACTTGAGAATGAAAAGAAGACCATTCAACAAGAATACGATCTGAACCAGAGAAAGATTGAAGAGATTAAACAAGAAATTGAAGCAGTACTAAAGGAAATTCAAGAAGCAGAAGAATCTAAATCTAAACTAGTTTCAGAACAAGAAACTTGGAAGAAAAAGTTGGAATCAGACAAAGATTCTCAAGATGATAATATCAAAAATCAACTCAAGGAACTTACAGATGAAACAGATAAAGTTGAAAAAACAGGGAAAGAGAAGTTACAAAAGCTTAAAACCGAACATCAAAAGCTAGAAGCTAACGAAAAATCTTTACAGGAAGCCATTTCTTCAATTCAGAAGGAAATCGATTCGATCAAGAAAAATCCAATTAAGGTACCTCCCTCCACTCCTCCTCCATCTTTGACTGATAATGTGCCACCTCCACCAGGTAGCACAGGATTTGTTCCTCCACCACCACCAGGCATGGGTGGAAATGTTCCTCCACCACCAGGTAGTTCAGGATTTGTACCTCCACCACCAGGAAGTACAGATAACCAGATTGATGTAAGTGGAGGAGGCAATGTCCCTCCACCACCAGGTACTACAGGATTTGTTCCTCCACCACCAGGCATGGGTGGAAATGTTCCTCCACCACCAGGTATGGATGGTAGTGTGCCACCTCCACCAGGTAGCACAGGATCTGTTCCACCTCCTCCTGGCATGGGTGGCGTACCTCCACCACCAGGCATGGGTGGAAATGTTCCTCCACCACCAGGAATGGGTAGCATCCCTCCTCCACCAGGAATGGGTGGTGTTCCTCCTCCTCCAGGAATGGGTGGCGTACCACCTCCACCAGGTATGACAGGTGTACCAATGCCTCCAGGTGTTCGTGGTGGAATTGGAGGCGGTGCTTCTGCTCTTCCAACTCTTCCAGACAAAGCTCCAAAAGAGGCTACAAGAAATGTACACTTTGACCAAATCAACAAGACCACCCTTAATAACACTGTATTTATGACAAAAGGGATTGCTTCAAAAACAAACAAGATTATTGAAGAAATTGATTTGGATCAGTTGACTTCATGCTTTTCTACAAAAAAGAAAGAAGATCCAGGAAAAGATGCAAAACCTTCAGACAAGAAAAAAGAAGTTAAATCTATGCTTGATCCAAAACGTAGCTATGCTGTGTCGTTGCAATTAGGTTCTTTAAGAGGTACAAGTTATGAACAATTGAAGAAGGCAATAATTGTTATGGATGAAAAGGTTGTAACAGCAGATAACATTGGAACGGTCAAGCAAATTGCTCCTGAACAAGAAGAAATTGACACTGTTAATACCTATGATGGTCCATTGGATGAGCTTGCAGAACCTGATAAATTCTTCAAGGTTATGGATGGTATTCCAAATTTGAAAGGAAGATTGGACGCTTGGGAGTTCAAGTTTAAATTCCCTGACATTAGCGGTAAAATTCGACCTGACATTCAAAATCTAACTCTAGCATGTAAGGAAATGCAAAATTCGAAAGGATTTATCAGATTGTTGAGTATCATTTTAGCAATTGGTAACTTTTGAATGGTAAACAAAAGAACAAGATTAGCTATGGTTTCAAGCTGAAATCTTTAGCCAAATTGAACGATACAAAGACAGGTGATGGTAAAAGCTCACTTTTGCAATACATTGTAAAATTCGTCCAAGAGAAGGAACCTGAGGTTGCAAAATTTGACACAGAACTTGAACACGTGCAAGCAGCAACTAGAGTTAATATTTCAACATTGGAAGAAGATTTAGAAGAATTGAGAAAAGGTCAAAATATTCTTCAAACTCAAATTCAAAAGGCTCAAGAAGACGCACTCGAAAACGATGGTTTTGTCGAGAAAATGCTACCATTTGCTGAAAAAGTGGAAAACACAATCATCAAAATCAAGGAAGATATGGACGTCATGAAATCTCACCTTGAAGAAGTTGCAGAATTATACAATGAAAGCAAAGATGACTTACTGAAAGAACCTGACAAATTCTTCCAAATGATTGATGCCTTTGTTCAACAATTCAAACAAGCAGCTGAAAAGAACGTTCAACAACAAAAGGCAGATGAGAAGAAGAAGAAAGCTGAGGAAGAGAAATTGAAAAAGGAAAAGTTAAAGGAAGAACTTAAAAAAGGTGGCACAACCTCCACTCGATTAGGAGGAACGTCGACGACTGCTGGCAGCAGTAACACCAAGCCAAGTGGTATTGGAATGTTTGGTCAATCTGTTGCACTCAAAGCAAGAAAGAGAGGAGATGATTTGCAAGGTGGAAATCTTGATGCAGGATCTCTGAATGCTGCATTTGTCAAAAAGTAAATTATTATAGAATATATTAATTTATCATATTTTTAGGTGTTCAAGATGATGATGAATAACAACAAAAAAAATGGTCAGCAAGAACTCAACAGGTTCAATCTCATCATCACAGCCCAACAACAACAGCAAACAGAGATCTAGAGAGGATAATGTACTGCACAATCAAACAACATCATCCTCGGACACAGAAGCAAAACCTCAAACAAAATCAACTTCGGATTCTTACAATAACGTTATTCGTGGAGCGTTGAAATTAAAGGGAAGAATTTCAAAACCGACTAAAACACAGTCATTCTCAAAACAACATGCGATGAAAGAAGAATTAGAACAACGAATAGAGATTGAAAAAACAGAAGCAGAAGCTAGATTTGAACAGAAAATGATGGAGACCAAAAAGAAATTGATCAAAGAAAAAGCTGAAAAGTCATACCGAGAGAAAATTAATGAATTCAATGAGAAGATTTCTAAATTGAGTGAATATCACGATATTCCAAAGGTGTAACATTAATTAATGGATTGTCAATAAGCCACAATTGATGCTAACAATTTTAAATCAACGATCGGAGCTGGACTGGCCTGATAGTTGACATTGGTGATGCACTCGTTTGAATGGTGACTCCCTCATGTTATGAAAGAGAAGAAATAAATTTGACTCTTGTAGAAATTGACCAAATTTTACAAATGAAGTAAAGTGAGTTTCTATTTAAGCATAAAACAACATCTTTTCCCATTCCTTAGATTCATTTAAACTGGTAAGAAATCCACATCGATAACCTCCACGTCCTGTGAGATGCCAACTAAGCTTAGCTGCTCCTTCTGAAAGATCAGCTGTACCCAACTGAACATTTGGAGTGTCACTAAACCCAAAGGAATGATTTTTCCAATGATAGAAATAGCAACCATTTTCTTTTGTGGTTTCGTGTTCAAACGTTTCGCGTAAAACTTTTGCTTCATACCCATTGCACAAAGTGCCAACGTGGATGAGTTTTTATGTCGTGCTCCAATGAGAATACGAGTGCCTTTACCAGCTTGAATATCTGCCTCGCTTGTTGGGTGATGATATGGTTTGTGATAATACAAACACCATCCCTTCAATTTGCTGATGGGCACATCCGTACAAACTCCACTCACATAGAACAAAGAGCCCTCTCTTACTTTGAGTCTTGCAGAATTAAATAAATCAATTCTATTCTGCAAAGCATGAGCTCTGTAAGCTTCCAGTAACAATTCATTGGGTACAACCTTTGAAATTTCTACACACTCATAAACTTCAATAGGATCCAATGTTGGAAATCTTACATGTTGTAATACATCGTATAATAATTTAGCTAAATGCATAACAAACTGCTTGTCATGAGTGTAATTGACAATTTTTGAATTCTCTCTCTGTTTTTTTTGCAACTCTCCTGCATCTTGAATTCTTGATTGAGCATTACTTGACAACATGGATGCTGGATTCAAAGTGCTATAGGCTAAACTATTAATAATTTCTTCTTCAAAGTCATCACCATCGTCATCCTCATCCACACAATCCTTGGCTGTCTCATCGTCTTCTTCATGATGTTTGGCGTGTTGCTCAGAAATTGAAAGTTCAGTACCTGTAGGCTGCGACTGAGGTTTTTGTTCTGAAATGGATAAATTTCTATCTGTTAAACTCTCAATGGCTCCAACTTTATGAATTGTTGAATGTTCACCCAATTTCTCTGTTTTGATTTGAGTACTTCCATCTACTGAATAAGAAATGACTGTTTTAGTGGCATTTCCTCCCAAAGAGGAGTTATTGTGTTGTGACGAACTTTGAATGGAACCACTCGATTGATAAGCATTGGGTGGAGTACTTGCTGACTTTTGTGACGACATGATTGGAATTCCCATTTTGTGAATGAGTTGATGTTTGCCCCATAAAAGAACAGCCATGAAAATTTCTAACTCTCCCAAATGAATTTTGTCTGATTTCAACAAATCAATGAGAGTTTCTTTTGAAATATTTAAAAACTCTCTGAAAAGAAGAGTTTGGTTGCATTCTCTTCAAGATATTCCTTACAATATTTTCTCAATTCTATATCGAGTAGTTGTATCAATTAAATATTATTTGTAACATTTCCATCATTGGAGTTCAATTGTTCAATAAAATATTATTTGTAACATTTCCATTGATCGAATAATTAATTGAATCATTGTCTCAAATGTGCTTTTAAAAACCTACCATCAAAGTTGTGGAAAGCGGACTCTTCCAAAACATCAAAAACATTGTCACTCATGACACATTCCTTGACATATTCAATACATTTTTCTTTGACAACTTGAACACCCAATTCATCACTCAATTTTAACACACCAAAAGCATTGGAATGATTAATATTAATGACAGCAGAATAGAAAAAGTCTAACAAGCATTTCATATCTTCTGGTCTCTTATCTGGAAATTTCAAATACATTTGTTTCGAATCTTTCATTTGAGAATGAAATAATTTGTGAAAATAGTCACAGCGTGCACATAAAATAGCTCTATGAACTTTGAACTCGACGACACTGCACTCATCGGCAGGATAATATTTGTTTTTCAATCGAATCTCAGAAGACTCGTTGTATTGTATCACTCGTGATTCACGAGTACTTTTACCACTCGATATTCTTTCATCTTCTTGAGTACCAATTAATTTAGAAGGACCAACCACAATCACCAAATCAAACATTAATTCCGTTTCAAATAATTTCATAATATCTGTTCGGTATTGTTGTAATAGAGCTAAATCAGTGGCAGGATCTTTGGTGATGGTGCTGGATGATCCTGGTTTTCCGATCACAATGTTTCTATTAGGATGGTTTTGATGGCTGTTGCTTGTTGTGGTTCCACGAGGTAGTTGAGTAGTAGCACTACTAATCGTCGAAGAAGCAGAAGAGGAGGAGGAGGAGGCTGAGGTCGACGAGACAAGGGCAGTGGTACCACCAACACCACCAACACCATTAGTACTACTACTCACCCATGTAGTGGATGATAATGCTGTTGTTGAGGGAGTGGTGCTGGTGCTGGTGCTGGTGCTGATCGTACTTGTTGGAAGAGTGGAAGTGGTTCCGGGAGAAGTGGTGGTGCTGTTGATGGAGGTTGAACCCGAGGAGGAGGAGGAGGATGATGAAGAGGATCCTGAAGGAAGAGTAGCTACGACTAACGATGAAGGAGATGGTGTGAGGGTTGGAATGAGAGAAGCACTACTAGTGCTACTACCAATGGTCGTTGTTGTGAGGGGAGTGGTAGTGGCAGTGATGGTGATGGTGGTCGTGGGGACTGTTGAAGAGGAGGTAGTCGTGGGAATCATGAGGGATTGAGAATGGTTGATCGATGCAATGAATTGATGGGAGGGTGCAGTGGATTTAATTTTTTAATAGGAATGAATGGCTCTACCCTACGATTCAGGAACTTGAGATTTACATTGACAGGTGAAGGACATCATGAAGGAACACAAAGAACTTGTTGAAAAGAGTTCATCGGAAAGAGTCTGCAGACTACCACTACAAGCACTCATCATTTGATTAAGGGTGAAGACAGGTGGTGTTATTATCTTACATCCCTCCATTCATTCTTCGTTGTCAGACTCTCTCAATCTTTCACAAACATTTTGTAAACGATTTGTTCAAAAAAAATGCAAACAAATACTTGTGTTCCAAGCTCGTGCTCCGATGAAGAAAAATCTTGCAGCTGCCGAAATGCTCTCTCGTTAGAGGAGTCAAATGCTCTTGTTCCAACCAATAATGAGAGTTCATCTAAAAACAACAGCTCACAATCATCCGATAATAATCCCTATGCAGGAGTGAATTTATCATCAAGTATTAAATTACAAAATAGTGTACCTGCCTCCATTATGGAAAATGAAGAACTGAATAGACTCATCAAAGAAACCTTACCATCCAATTATAATTTTGAAATTCATAAAACCATTCATAGAATTCAGCAAATTAAACCAAAGAGAGTTGCGCTACAATTTCCAGAAGGCTTGCTACTATTTAGTTGTGTGATTAGTGATATTATTGAAAGATTTTGTCCTGAAACTAGTACAGTTATCATGGGAGATGTTACCTATGGAGCATGTTGTATTGATGATTTTACTGCTCAAGCACTCGGAGCAGATTTTATGGTTCACTATGCACATAGTTGTTTGGTACCTGTGAGTGAATGTTGTATCAAGAACATTCTTTATGTTTTTGTAGATATTCAAATTGATATTAATTATTTCGTGCAGTCAATGATTAATAACTTTCCAAAAGACACTAAAATGGCCATGGTGGCAACCATTCAGTTCGTTTCCAGTCTAAGAACAGCCAAGGCGGAATTAGACCAACATTTTACATCGCCAGTTTACATTCCACAAGTGAGACCATTATCTCCTGGAGAAATTCTTGGATGTACAAGTCCAAAAGAATTATCAAAACTTCACGAAATTGAGACTCTAGTCTATTTGGGAGATGGACGATTTCACCTTGAGAGCGTCATGATTCAAAATCCAGAACTCAAATTCTACAAATATGATCCATATGGAAAAAAGTTAACTGAGGAATATTATGACCACACAAAACTTCACTCTATTCGTCAAGATGCTATTGAGAAAGCCAAGCATGCCAAAAAGTTTGGAATTATTCTGGGAACACTTGGTAGACAAGGATCACCCAAAGTTTTGCAAACCATTGAACGTATGCTCAACGAAAGAAATATTCCCTATGTCACCATTCTACTCAGTGAAATATTTCCAAGCAAACTTTCACTTTTACATGATGTAGAATGTTGGATTCAAATTGCATGTCCACGTCTTTCCATTGATTGGGGTCACTTCTTTGATAAACCTCTTCTCTCACCCTACGAATCACAAGTGGCGTTGCAAGCAGTGGAATGGAAATCTATTTATCCTATGGACTTTTATTCTCTTGAAGGAGGAGAATGGAGTGTCAAACATTATGAAAAGATGGCAATGTCAGTTGGCACACTCTCAGCCACCACCACCAATAGCAACAAACAACTTCGAGAACGAATGAAAGCTCTCAACAAAAAGTAAATAATATGACTAATAACACCTCTAAACACTGCCCTACTTTTAGAGGTATTTCTTGATATTGAACGCACTCAAAAGACTTGTTGGATTGCACGGATGATATGTCAAGGTGTTACGACGAGGTGACCATCTACCGCCACACCACTACAATGCGAAAGTGATTGCCATTTCCTCTACGTAGATTCTCATTGCCACTACCACTACGACACCTCTTTTCGAAGAACCACACCAAACAGCAGCAGCAAGAAGAAGAGAAGGCTTGTTGGTGGTGATGGTGGTGATGGTGGTGAGGATGAGCCTCATCCTCCTCCTCCTCCTGCTCCACTCAGCTGCTGAATTTAGACAAAAAAAATAACAACACACACCTCACACGCTTCCGACGACGAAGGCTCAACAGAAACCTTGCACCACGCTTTCGCTCTCTCATTTACGACGACAGGTTGCTGCTGGAAAGCCTCATCATCACCACCATCATCATTAAGGTAAGTCATGACATAGACATTTAAATTGTTTATCACCTCGCGTATACGTTGACCTCTACAATGATGATGACACACCATCAATGGTGAACGAATGGTTTCAAAATAATGCTGTACTGTGTTGACTCGAGACAGTCACAACCTACTCATAACGGTCATTCCGTACACTTGAGATATTCTCATATCATTGCTCGATTGACAAGACTGGGTGATCCTAACGACAAGTCTCCGCTTTTGAATTCATCATTAATACGTTTAGAATATTTTACTTTCCTTAATATCACCCCTACCATCACCATCACCCTTATCACCACCACCATCACCCACCACAACAATCATCATCACCAACCCTACCACCATCACCACCACTCTATTATAGATGTCATCAAACATTGCGTGCTTTGGAAAGGATGGCTTTGCTTTGTCAAGACCTTTTCCTTACAAGAATTCGGGAGGCGACATTTGTTGCGTCGTGTGTTGTCTACAGCAAGGAAGGCTTTTCTATCAAGCACCTTGTCACTTTAAAATATTTAGAGAAAGAGGAGCCAATATTTCTGATATTGGAGTGGATAGAGATGATAAGAGTTATGAGAGTTGTTGTTGTACATGGTAGTGGTGGTGCTATTGAGAGATTTCAGTTGTTGTTCGATGATACTCATATCATCAAAGTTGAACGGTTGTTGAACAATTTGGAAGAGTTCGTCTAAATTGTCAGTGGCCCGATAAATAAAGGGAATAGTGCTTGTTGAATGTTGTTGTTGAGATTCTTCCTTTGAATGATGATGATGATGAAGATGACCAACCGATACGTCCGTGTTGTTGTTGTTGTTTGTGCCAAGAAAAACGTTTGAATGATTATTATTACTGCCTAATGAGGTCGATGATGGAACCACAACCACGGTTGGGTGTTGCTGTTCTTGATGATCTTCTTTTTGCATGGTGTTGTTCGTTCGTTTCGGGTGTTGGAGAAGAAGTGCTCCTGAACTCACTGCGCAGGTTACAAGGAAGAAATTTTTGTTCACGATTTGTTCTCGGGTGTTCTTGCCACCCTGTTACTTGTTCTCATAGGCAAAAAAAAAGAATGACACTTGAAAGGAGATAGCAAAGATATCAATGATGAATCTTTAATCAATTTCTTCTTCAGCTGCTCTTCTATTTACATATCCACCAATGATATTGAAAGATTGAACGCTAATGTTTTTGGGCCGGTATTGGTGGAACTGTTTCGCGATTTTGACGTGTACCTTTCCATATCCTTAGATCTGTTTGAGGGATGAGGGTTGTGTTTTTGTGTGTGACGTTCAATTATTGTACTGTAAAACAATTCTTCCTCTTTGAGTTGTCTACTTTGCATTTCATTGACAAAATTGCTCTTTCCACTTGCCATCAACTCTTCTCGTTCAGCTTTTTCCTTGAATTTTTGATTGATGAGATCTCTATCTGGGGTTGTTGGTCTAATATTTTCTTGCTCTAACTCTATACAAATCTCTTCCCAAGCTTTATCGTGCAATATTTTGTCATATTGTTGGATTTTGGCAAGTTCTAACCGTTCGCTATCGGTCAAGGAAGTCATATCAATTCTAGGCCCTAAAAACGTCAAAACATGATAGATTTTTTCGTTGTAAGTCGTAGTCATCTGGATTGACAACAAGGTTTTCGAGAGTCCATAGCTCAGGGATAATTTTTCCGTTTTCATGGTGTTTCCATATCTTAATTAAAAAAGTTACTAGTCTTTCCTTTTCACGACTCAGCCATGACTCTGACTCCTCAATGGCATGTACATTTGACATCATGAAATCTGCCAAGCATCCAAGTATAGATAGTTGAATCCAGTTGTTTGATATGGTTAATAGTGTTAACAAGAAGTGAATGCCATCTCCATCAATAAATAACTGCTCACAGTGACTATTGCCGATCACACAACACCAAACACAATCTATGGTATTGAAGATTAGCTCGTCTAGGAAATTAGAAGGTAAGAATGGCCCTTAATAATACAAACAAAAGTGAAACCAACCTTTTTCAATGTACTGTGCCTCTGATATGCTTGTTTCAAGTAGATGTAACATTTTGCAACTCCTCCATTTTGCATGAACGATTCACTAGCATCTTTCACAAATGAACAAATATTGGAAATAATTCGTACAGCATCTGTTCTAGAACTCAACGAGAGAGAATGGTTCGCACATGCTTCAAGCATTGTTTGAATCGCATTTGCTTGAAACAAGTCTTTACAGCCTATTTCTTGGGTTGAAACATTCATGAGAGTGTTAAAACATGAGCTGATAATGGACTCTTCGTTTGAGTTTCGCAAAAGTTCTAAGCAAATTTCTGAGCCGTGGTCTTTTGAAAAACTTTCAGGTACTCGAACGGAGAGAAGAAACAAAATCTTCAAGGCAAGAAGTTTCAATTCAAAACGTTGGTTATCGTTCCATTTCCTCATCGCCACACTGTCGATTTTCATACACTCAAGTAAAATTGTTACAAATCCAAGCTCGATAGCCAATGTTAGACACTCATTGTTAAATGTTAGATAAAACAAAATGGTCCATGCTAGTTTCTTCATTTCAAAATCCTCATTAGAAATGGTAGAAACAGAGTATGATATAGTCACTGATTCCGGATACAGTTCGAGTCCAATAGAAATAGCAGCGAGATATTCCAAAAGTCCGCATTCCTTGAGAAGGCTTTGATTTTCAGGTTCTCTCGCTAGGAAGGAAAAAATAATAAGAATATCGTTTCTCAATTCTTTGTCTTTCGTCCTAAATCCTTTCAAATTGATTTCTTGAATCAACTTGAACATTGTTGTCACACAGTTAATCTCTCCAATGTATAATGTAGATTTTGGATAAATTTCTATTACGTTCCAAATAGTGTCAATCACTTTAAATACTACAAGATCAGAAAAATTTGCTGAGTTAAGTACATCGATTAACAACCTCACTCCTCCCTCTCTTGTCAGTTTTTCCGCATATTCTTCGTATCTAGATAAACTCCAGACAACATTCGTGGTTTCTATGAACAACTCTGACTCTACAGTCTCTTTTTCTTTAAGCATTTGAGAGATTAAAAACAGTGCATCGTCTAGAATGCTGCATTGCTTGACAGCCTTGTTTAAAAAATCTAAGTCAAATGATTTCTCAACCAATTCGCTTAAACACTTCTCACCATAGAACACTAGTTCTCAAATAAAGACTTACCTTTGAAACATTAACCAAAATTGGTTTGACACAAGCCACAGATAATCTTAGTAATTTTCCAAGGCATGAGAATATTGCCAAATATGAGTCTGACTTCAAGAATGAGTCACTTGCCTTTCTTTCTCTCAAAGGCATGCTACAAATTGAAACAAAACAGTCTAATAAATTTACAAATTCCTCTTTAGATTGCTGTTCCATCTCCGTATCCAAAATATTCTTGATGCAAT